>NC_034194.2:32661444-32751444 GCF_002021735.2 Oncorhynchus kisutch | reverse complement strand
AGAGGCAGTAGGGATGACCAGGGATGTTCTCTGTTTAGTGAGTCCTCCAGATCAGAGGCAGTAGGGATGACCAGGGATGTTCTCTGTTTAGTGAGTCCTCCAGATCAGAGGTAGTAGGGATGACCAGGGATGTTCTCTGTTTAGTGAGTCTGCCAGATCAGAGGCAGTAGGGATGACCAGGGATGTTCTCTGTTTAATGAGTCTGCCAGATCAGAGGCAGTAGGGATGACCAGGGATGTTCTCTGTTTAATGAGTCTGCCAGATCAGAGGTAGTAGGGATGACCAGGGATGTTCTCTGTTTAATGAGTCTGCCAGATCAGAGGCAGTAGGGATGACCAGGGATGTTCTCTGTTTAGTGAGTCCACCAGATCAGAGGTAGTAGGGATGACCAGGGATGTTCTCTGTTTAGTGAGTCTGCCAGATCAGAGGCAGTAGGGATGACCAGGGATGTTCTCTGTTTAGTGAGTCCACCAGATCAGAGGTAGTAGGGATGACCAGGGATGTTCTCTGTTTAGTGAGTCCTCCAGATCAGAGGCAGTAGGGATGACCAGGGATGTTCTCTGTTTAGTGAGTCCGCCAGATCAGAGGCATTAGGGATGACCAGGGATGTTCTCTGTTTAGTGAGTCCTCCAGATCAGAGGCAGTAGGGATGACCAGGGATGTTCTCTGTTTAGTGAGTCCTCCAGATCAGAGGTAGTAGGGATGACCAGGGATGTTCTCTGTTTAGTGAGTCTGCCAGATCAGAGGCAGTAGGGATGACCAGGGATGTTCTCTGTTTAATGAGTCTGCCAGATCAGAGGCAGTAGGGATGACCAGGGATGTTCTCTGTTTAATGAGTCTGCCAGATCAGAGGTAGTAGGGATGACCAGGGATGTTCTCTGTTTAATGAGTCTGCCAGATCAGAGGCAGTAGGGATGACCAGGGATGTTCTCTGTTTAGTGAGTCCACCAGATCAGAGGTAGTAGGGATGACCAGGGATGTTCTCTGTTTAGTGAGTCCTCCAGATCAGAGGCAGTAGGGATGACCAGGGATGTTCTCTGTTTAGTGAGTCCACCAGATCAGAGGTAGTAGGGATGACCAGGGATGTTCTCTGTTTAGTGAGTCCTCCAGATCAGAGGCAGTAGGGATGACCAGGGATGTTCTCTGTTTAGTGAGTCCGCCAGATCAGAGGCAGTAGGGATGACCAGGGATGTTCTCTGTTTAGTGAGTCCTCCAGATCAGAGGCAGTAGGGATGACCAGGGATGTTCTCTGTTTAGTGAGTCCTCCAGATCAGAGGTAGTAGGGATGACCAGGGATGTTCTCTGTTTAGTGAGTCCTCCAGATCAGAGGCAGTAGGGATGACCAGGGATGTTCTCTGTTTAGTGAGTCCTCCAGATCAGAGGCAGTAGGGATGACCATGGATGTTCTCTGTTTAGTGAGTCCTCCAGATCAGAGGCAGTAGGGATGACCAGGGATGTTCTCTGTTTAGTGAGTCCTCCAGATCAGAGGCAGTAGGGATGACCAGGGATGTTCTCTGTTTAGTGAGTCTGCCAGATCAGAGGCAGTAGGGATGACCAGGGATGTTCTCTGTTTAGTGAGTCCTCCAGATCAGAGGTAGTAGGGATGACCAGGGATGTTCTCTGTTTAGTGAGTCGGCCAGATCAGAGGCAGTTGGGATGACCAGGGATGTTCTCTGTTTAGTGAGTCTGCCAGATCAGAGGCAGTAGGGATGACCAGGGATGTTCTCTGTTTAGTGAGTCCGCCAGATCAGAGGTAGTAGGGATGACCAGGGATGTTCTCTGTTTAGTGAGTCTGCCAGATCAGAGGTAGTAGGGATGACCAGGGATGTTCTCTGTTTAGTGAGTCTGCCAGATCAGAGGCAGTAGGGATGACCAGGGATGTTCTCTGTTTAGTGAGTCCGCCAGATCAGAGGCAGTAGGGATGACCAGGGATGTTCTCTGTTTAGTGAGTCAGTCAGATCAGAGGCAGTAGGGATGACCAGGGATGTTCTCTGTTTAGTGAGTCAGTCAGATCAGAGGTAGTAGGGATGACCAGGGATGTTCTCTGTTTAGTGAGTCCTCCAGATCAGAGGCAGTAGGGATGACCAGGGATGTTCTCTGTTTAGTGAGTCCTCCAGATCAGAGGCAGTAGGGATGACCAGGGATGTTCTCTGTTTAGTGAGTCCTCCAGATCAGAGGTAGTAGGGATGACCAGGGATGTTCTCTGTTTAGTGAGTCTGCCAGATCAGAGGCAGTAGGGATGACCAGGGATGTTCTCTGTTTAATGAGTCTGCCAGATCAGAGGCAGTAGGGATGACCAGGGATGTTCTCTGTTTAATGAGTCTGCCAGATCAGAGGTAGTAGGGATGACCAGGGATGTTCTCTGTTTAATGAGTCTGCCAGATCAGAGGCAGTAGGGATGACCAGGGATGTTCTCTGTTTAGTGAGTCCACCAGATCAGAGGTAGTAGGGATGACCAGGGATGTTCTCTGTTTAGTGAGTCAGTCAGATCAGAGGCAGTAGGGATGACCAGGGATGTTCTCTGTTTAGTGAGTCCACCAGATCAGAGGTAGTAGGGATGACCAGGGATGTTCTCTGTTTAGTGAGTCCTCCAGATCAGAGGCAGTAGGGATGACCAGGGATGTTCTCTGTTTAGTGAGTCCTCCAGATCAGAGGCAGTAGGGATGACCAGGGATGTTCTCTGTTTAGTGAGTCCTCCAGATCAGAGGTAGTAGGGATGACCAGGGATGTTCTCTGTTTAGTGAGTCTGCCAGATCAGAGGCAGTAGGGATGACCAGGGATGTTCTCTGTTTAGTGAGTCCTCCAGATCAGAGGCAGTAGGGATGACCAGGGATGTTCTCTGTTTAGTGAGTCCTCCAGATCAGAGGCAGTAGGGATGACCAGGGATGTTCTCTGTTTAGTGAGTCCTCCAGATCAGAGGCAGTAGGGATGACCAGGGATGTTCTCTGTTTAGTGAGTCCTCCAGATCAGAGGCAGTAGGGATGACCAGGGATGTTCTCTGTTTAGTGAGTCCTCCAGATCAGAGGCAGTAGGGATGACCAGGGATGTTCTCTGTTTAGTGAGTCTGCCAGATCAGAGGCAGTAGGGATGACCAGGGATGTTCTCTGTTTAGTGAGTCCTCCAGATCAGAGGTAGTAGGGATGACCAGGGATGTTCTCTGTTTAGTGAGTCGGCCAGATCAGAGGTAGTAGGGATGACCAGGGATGTTCTCTGTTTAGTGAGTCCACCAGATCAGAGGCAGTAGGGATGACCAGGGATGTTCTCTGTTTAGTGAGTCCAGATCAGAGGCAGTAGGGATGACCAGGGATGTTCTCTTGATATGTGTGTAAATTAGACAATTTTCCTGTCCTGCTCAGCATTCAAAATGTAAGCAGTAAAAATTACATGATTTTCTTTAGGAATGTAGTGGAGTCAAAGTAAAAGTAGTCAAAATTATAAATAGTAAAGTAGAGTACAGATACCCCCAAAAACTACTTAAGTAGTACTAACAAGTTTTTTCTTAAGTACTTTACACCACTGTGAGCCACAGAGCTTTTGGCCAGGGTCTGCCAGCGGTCAAGCGGTATTTAAATTAGTAGAAGAAGCCCATTCCCAGTCCTAGTGACTGAATGAAGGACAACATTTATTTGATTGTATGAAAAAGAGAGGAACACATGTTTCGAAGCCTAGAATCTTGCTAATTCAACTGCGTTGTCAGATTTAAAAAAGGATTTACTGCGAGAGAATACGATGTGATTATCTGAGGACAGAGCCCCATAAAAAAACAACTATTTCAACCAGTACAGGCGTAACAAAATCACAAACTGCAATAAAATAAATTGTTTACCTTTGACGATATTCCTCTTTTTGCAATCCCAATGCTCATTGTTACAAAATGAATGGTCTTTTGTTTGATCAAATACATTTTTATAGCCTAACACGAAACATTTTGTGAACCGCTTGTGTCGTGAATTCCGTCTCATTTCATTTTCGACGACACATTCGATGTAAATACACACACTAAACGTGACTTTATCCAGTCATGTTTGGTTTCATTGCAATCAACTGGTTTGTTTGTAACACAACCAAACTTGATGGGTCATTTCGCGGGACGTATTGACTGAACGAAACCGATTTGAAGACAACAAGTAATGACATCATTGTGCACCAATGATATGACCACTGTTTCGTTGATTGACTGTATTTTAACCCAATGACCACTGATCGTCTTGAAATCTAGCTGGGTAGAGAACCAATGAGCTGAGGTAAACGGCAATATGTAATGTTTATGTGTTGGAAGACCAACCCATGTAGTAAACTCCGGCGTAAAGAGGATCATTCACTATTGAAGATTCATACCGGAAGGAGCCACGCATGTTACGCACAGCGTTGTTTTGGTAAAGCGCATCTTCAGCTGTTGATATATCAATCAGTATGGCGACTAAGTCAGGGAAAGCTAAATCTAAGTCTAGATATACAGTTGTACACACAATTTTAGAAGAAATTGATCGGGAAAGTGAGACAGAGATTGTTGAAGGACGATTCATTTAGCGATTCTCAAATGGAGGAATATTTTTGGACTGGTAAGTTCTTCTCATGCTAATGTCATTGTTTGAAATTAATAATATAAAATATTATTTGTGATTTTATTTTATTTTAGTAGCAATACAAAAAATGTCATGTAATGAAATGTGAGATGAGTGTGTCTGCCGCCCCACCCCACACCCACATGAAATAGCTTATTTGAAGCTGTTGAGGGGAGGGCAGGCCCACAACAATGGCCAAAGTGAAATGGAGACAGTAAATACAGCTGGTCTGTTGTAATATAATAGAGACAGTAGATCTAGCTGAAATGTTAAAATATAAAATAGACAGTAGATCTAGCTGGTCTGTCATAATATAAATGAGACAGTAGATCTAGCAGGTCTATAATAATATATTCAACCTTGTGTTCCCTGTACTCTCTATATCTGTTTATTATTCCTGTTGATGCAGGGCTCATATGTGAAACTATTCTAACTGAACATTTTCTTTCACAGTGACACTGACTCCGAATGGGAGCCCCCAGTGCCAAGGTGTCCATCCCCCACTGAAGCTGGTTCATCCAGCTCCTGCCACAAGTGGGGTTCATCTGCCCAAATATTTTTCTGCAGGCATGGATGTGCCTCAGGGCCAAAAGGGCACAGCATGGAGGCCTCCCTGTGTTCTTTGCAAAATGAAGTCCCCCATCACCTGCACCACATGCTTGGTGACCCTCTTCTTTACAGCAGAAAGAGACTGCTATGGCACCTGACATGGCACCTGACATCAGCAGCACAATATTGTGTAGAGGACTGAGGGTCTGTTATTTTGTAAATGTATATATATTTTTTTCATGTTTTTTCTCCATTTTTGGGGGGGTGTGTTAGAAAACCATTTTGGTATTTTGTATATAGTTATTCCATTCAAAATGTATAACCTCCCCAATTTGGCCATTTGGGTACATTTGGGCTACTTGTGTGGGACACCTGGGTGACTTCATGATAAATGTCATGTAGCACACTCCTTTTGGAAGTTATTATTCTGAAACTTTGCACAAGTACTGTTGCCGTCTTATATCTTTCACTGAAATTGTCCCCATCATATTATCTGAATGTTTGTTTGTCTTGTTCATTTTAAAGATGATGATACAACAATAAACCAGATCTATTGTGTAATATTCTTCTACATTCAGTTCCCATTTACACAAACTTCACAGTGTTTTCTTTCAACTGAAATCAAGAATATGCATATCCTTGGTTCTGAGCCTGAGCTAAAGGCAGTTAGATTTGGGTATGTCTTCAGGCAGATTCTTTGAAAAAAGTAGGGGGGTAGCTGTAAGAGGTTATTAACAAAAGACTCCACTATGCAAGTAACCTTTACCATATAATGTCACTGTGACAACTGTTGATAGACAGTAAATTCACACTGGCTATCTACTTCGATTTCATAGCATTCTCATCTGAGAGTGCCAGAGCGCAGAATAACTGACAAACGTACAAATGCTCAACACCCGCTGAACATGGCAGGTGTCATTAAACGGTGGCAATTGTTGCAGTTGCAGTCACCAATGCTCTGGATAACAAAAAAACAGCCTAACCAGCTCTACTAGGGCAAGTAAACTGGTCAGTGAGCTGTTCTCTCATTTGTGTCTGGAAGCAAGCTAGCAAGCTAGCCAACGTTAGCCAGTTAGCTTGGGTGTTTGACTGTTGTTGTTAGGACAGAACGCTCGGATCAACCCTTAAAGAGATGGGTGGCACTACAGCTTAAGAGGGTGTGAACGATGCTGGAATGGTTTAGACAAAGAAGAGCTCTCCAGTAGGTACCAAAACATTAAAAGGCCATTTTCTCAAAAGCAGAATTACTTTCCCATTGTTCCTCAAATTCAGTGTATGATGTACCATTTTGTAGCTCTGTGTCTCTGCTTTTATCCAATGTAAAAAACACCATTTCAAATTTTGCTACGTAAGACCAAATCAAGGCGGTCGGTCACAATAAGACCAAAAAGCTCATTTTAGTTTTCATTAATTTTTACCATATAGCCAATTTCGACAATTTCGACGGCCTATCTAAGGGGAAATAGCTCAGTTCTGCCTCCAGGAC
Source organism: Oncorhynchus kisutch (assembly GCF_002021735.2). Taxonomy (NCBI): domain Eukaryota; kingdom Metazoa; phylum Chordata; class Actinopteri; order Salmoniformes; family Salmonidae; genus Oncorhynchus; species Oncorhynchus kisutch. The sequence goes on along the minus strand of NC_034194.2, from coordinate 32,744,844 downwards.
AAGACTCATGACAATTAACATACATCTGTTTGCCACTAGAGGAAGATTAAATAGTGCATGTTCCTGGGAAGCTGGTGGATAAGCAGATATTCAAGAATGAGTCATATACAGTGCCTTGCGAAAGTATTCGTCCCCCTTGAACTTTGCGACCTTTTGCCACATTTCAGGCTTCAAACATAAAGATATAAAACTGTATTTTTTTGTGAAGAATCAACAACAAGTGGGACACAATCATGAAGTGGAACGACATTTATTGGATATTTCAAACTTTTTTAACAAATCAAAAACTGAAAAATTGGGCATGCAAAATTATTCAGACCCCCTTAAGTTAATACTTTGTAGCGCCACCTTTTTCAAAAAGGCACTGTACCTACCTACTACAGTGGGGAAGAATGGCTTACATCTGCCTGCCTGTTTCTCATGTACATACCTCTGTAGTGGGGAAGAAAACCTTACGCAACTCAATGGTGTAAAGTACTTAAGTAAAAATACTTTAAAGTACTACTTAAGTAGTTTTTTAAATCTTTTTTTCTGTACTCTACTTTACTGTTTACATTCCTAAGGAAAATATTGTTCTTTCTACTCCTTACAATTTCACTGATACCCAAAAGTACTCATTACATTTTGAATGCTGAGCAGGACAAGAAAATTGTATAATTCACACACATATCAAGAGAACATCCCTGGTCATCCCTACTACCTCTGATCTGGCCGACTCACTAAACAGAGAACATCCCTGGTCATCCCTACTGCCTCTGATCTGGTGGACTCACTAAACAGAGAACATCCCTGGTCATCCCTACTGCCTCTGATCTGGCCGACTCACTAAACAGAGAACATCCCTGGTCATCCCTACTGCCTCTGATCTGGTGGACTCACTAAACAGAGAACATCCCTGGTCATCCCTACTGCCTCTGATCTGGTGGACTCACTAAACAGAGAACATCCCTGGTCATCCCTACTGCCTCTGATCTGGCCGACTCACTAAACAGAGAACATCCCTGGTCATCCCTACTACCTCTGATCTGGAGGACTCACTAAACAGAGAACATCCCTGGTCATCCCTACTGCCTCTGATCTGGTGGACTCACTAAACAGAGAACATCCCTGGTCATCCCTACTGCCTCTGATCTGGTGGACTCACTAAACAGAGAACATCCCTGGTCATCCCTACTGCCTCTGATCTGGCCGACTCACTAAACAGAGAACATCCCTGGTCATCCCTACTGCCTCTGATCTGGTGGACTCACTAAACAGAGAACATCCCTGGTCATCCCTACTGCCTCTGATCTGGTGGACTCACTAAACAGAGAACATCCCTGGTCATCCCTACTGCCTCTGATCTGGTGGACTCACTAAACAGAGAACATCCCTGGTCATCCCTACTGCCTCTGATCTGGCAGACTCACTAAACAGAGAACATCCCTGGTCATCCCTACTACCTCTGATCTGGCAGACTCACTAAACAGAGAACATCCCTGGTCATCCCTACTGCCTCTGATCTGGCAGACTCACTAAACAGAGAACATCCCTGGTCATCCCTACTACCTCTGATCTGGCAGACTCACTAAACAGAGAACATCCCTGGTCATCCCTACTGCCTCTGATCTGGCAGACTCACTAAACAGAGAACATCCCTGGTCATCCCTACTGCCTCTGATCTGGCAGACTCACTAAACAGAGAACATCCCTGGTCATCCCTACTGCCTCTGATCTGGCAGACTCACTAAACAGAGAACATCCCTGGTCATCCCTACTGCCTCTGATCTGGCAGACTCACTAAACAGAGAACATCCCTGGTCATCCCTACTGCCTCTGATCTGGCCGACTCACTAAACAGAGAACATCCCTGGTCATCCCAACTGCCTCTGATCTGGCGGACTCACTAAACAGAGAACATCCCTGGTCATCCCTACTACCTCTGATCTGGAGGACTCACTAAACAGAGAACATCCCTGGTCATCCCAACTGCCTCTGATCTGGAGGACTCACTAAACAGAGAACATCCCTGGTCATCCCTACTGCCTCTGATCTGGCGGACTCACTAAACAGAGAACATCCCTGGTCATCCCTACTACCTCTGATCTGGCAGACTCACTAAACAGAGAACATCCCTTGTCATCCCAACTGCCTCTGATCTGGCCGACTCACTAAACAGAGAACATCCCTGGTCATCCCAACTGCCTCTGATCTGGCAGACTCACTAAACAGAGAACATCCCTGGTCATCCCTACTACCTCTGATCTGGCAGACTCACTAAACAGAGAACATCCCTGGTCATCCCAACTGCCTCTGATCTGGCAGACTCACTAAACAGAGAACATCCCTGGTCATCCCAACTGCCTCTGATCTGGCAGACTCACTAAACAGAGAACATCCCTGGTCATCCCTACTGCCTCTGATCTGGCCGACTCACTAAACAGAGAACATCCCTGGTCATCCCAACTGCCTCTGATCTGGCAGACTCACTAAACAGAGAACATCCCTGGTCATCCCTACTACCTCTGATCTGGCAGACTCACTAAACAGAGAACATCCCTGGTCATCCCTACTACCTCTGATCTGGCAGACTCACTAAACAGAGAACATCCCTGGTCATCCCAACTACCTCTGATCGGGCGGACTCATTAAACACACATGCTTAATTTGGAAATGATGTTGGAGTGTGCCCTTGGCTGTTCCTAAATAAAAGAAAACAAGAAAATTGTGCCGTCTGGCCTGTATAATATAATGAATTTGAAAGGATTTATACTTTTACTTTTGATACTTAAGTATATTTAAAACCAAATACTTTTTAACTTTTACACAAGTAGTATTTTACTGGGTGACTTTCTCTTTTACTTGAGTCATTTTCTATTAAGGTATCTTTACTTTTACTCAAGTACGACAAATGAGTCATTTTGTAACTGAAAGGTTCAATTAAATAGGGATAGGCGTCCCGCTAGTGGGACACCTGTCGACAACATCCGTTGAAATTGGAGGGCGCGCAATTCAAATAAATAATCGTAATTTTTAACATTCATGAACATACAAATGTCTTATATCATTTGTTGTTAATCTAACTGCGGTGTCCAATTTACAATAGGCTTTACAGTGAAAGCATACCATAAGATTGTCCGAGGACTGCGCCCCATATCAACATATTTTTCAGCCAGCACAGGCTTCACAAAATCACAAATAGCGATTAAATAAATCACTTCCATTTGAAAATCTTCCTCTGTTTGCAATCCCAAGGGTGCCAGCTACAACATGAATGGTCATTTTGTTAGATAAAATACTTCTTTATATCCCAAAAAGTCTGTTTAGTTGTTGCCATCGATTTGAGTAATCCACTCGCTCAACATACAGACAAAGGAGTCCAAAAAGCTACCGCTAAACTTCATCCAAACAAGTCAAACAACGTTTCAATACAATCCTGATGTCCTCTAAAATGTAAAAAAAACTATAATATTTCATACGGAAAGCAGTATGTTTAATAGGAAAGCAAAATCAGTAAGTGCGCGCCCTCTCCCTTCTGCGCTAAAAGACTGATATTGTTCCGGTGCTCTTGTTTTACAAGAGTTACATAGGACCCATAGCTTTCCATTGTAAGAGTCTGGGACCTCAGAAAATATATATTTCAGATTGGTTTTTCTTCTGATTTTCACCTGCCATATCAATTATGTTATAGTCTCAGACATTACTACAGTTGTAATAACTTCAAAGTGTTTTCTATCCAATGCTTCAAATTAAATGCATATACTGACTTCTGGGCCTGAGTAACAGGCAGTTTACTTTGGGCACGTCAGTCAGGTGGAAATACTCTCATTCAGAGGGGTTGGGTTAAATGCAGAAGACACATTTAATTTCAAGGCATTAAATTGTACAACTGATTAGGTGCCCCTTTCCCTTTTTCCACCACTGATGCTACTTCACCACTCACACCCCACCTGCCTGCCTGCCTGCCTGCCTCCCTGCCTGCCTGCCTGCCTCTCTCCCTGCCTCCCTGCCTGCCTCCCTGCCTCCCTGCCTGCCTCTCTCCCTGCCTGCCTCCCTGCCTGCCTCCCTGCATGCCTCCCTCCCTGCCTGCCTGCCTCCCTGCCTCCTTGCCTCCCTGCCTGCCTGCCTGCCTCCCTGCCTCCCTGCCTGCCTGCCTGCATCCCTGCCTCCCTGCCTCCCTGCCTGCCTGCCTGCCTCGCTGTCTCCCTGCCTCCCTGCCTGCCTGCCTGCCTCCCTACCTCCCTGCCTGTCTCCCTGCCTGCCTCCCTCCCTGCCTCCCTGCCTGCCTCCCTGCCTGCCTGCCTGCCTCCCTGCCTCCATTCCTGCCAGCCTCCCTACCTCCCTGCCTGCCTGCATCCCTGCCTCCCTTCCTGCATCCATGCCTCCCTGCCTCTCTGCCTGCCTGCCTGCATCCCTGCCTCCCTGCCTCCCTGCCTGCATCCCTGCCTCCCTGCCTGCCTGCCTGCATCCCTGCCTCCCTGCCTCCCTGCCTGCATCCCTGCCTCCCTGCCTGCCTGCCTGCCTGCCTCCCTGCCTGCCTCCCTGCTTCCCTCCCTCCCTCCCTGCCTGCCTGCCTGCCTGTCTGCCTGCCTGCCTGCCTGCCTGCCTGCCTGCCTCCCTGCCTGCCTCCCTGCCTCCCTGCCTCCCTGCCTGCCTCCCTGCCTCCCTGCCTCCCTGCCTGCCTCTCTCCCTGCCTGCCTCTCTCCCTGCCTGCCTGCCTGCCTGCCTGCCTGCCTGCCTGCCTGCCTGCCTGCCTGCCTGCCTGCCTGCCTGCCTGCCTGCCTGCCTGCCTCCCTCCCTCCCTCCCTCCCTGCCTGCCTGCCTGCCTGCCTGCATCCCTCCCTCCCTCCCATCTTTCTTCAGTTTTAAGCACCACAAACACACACACACACACACACTCAGTCTTAGTCAGGAAGTGTGACTTATTTATATATATTTACCTGAATGGATCATGCTGGGTTCTTCAATCTGAACAAAGTGTTTAGTTTGAAAATATGCAGGGTTCTATTCTTAAAGATGGGTTTGCAACCAGAGGATGATGTGTGTGGTGTCGTTAACCTTCACTGCAGTAATGTGTTGTGAAGGGAATATTTTAATTGAATCTGAAAGGTCACGTTGTTGAGTTACTGGCATCTGCTTTATATAGACATGTGTTTTCTGACAGCTTCTTGGATACCGGGTAAGGTAGAAAAATGTAAAAGAAAAGTTATTTGATGCTGAAAACAGTGTACGGCATCACCTGTGTTGCCTGTGATAAATTCTGTTCATGTGTACTGTAAGGTTGAAGTGAAACTGTTATAATTGGCTCCATCGCTCTTTGTTTAACTCCACATTAATATAATTATTTCCAAAAGCAAGAAATACTTGCATTGAGCCAATATATTCTTATAATGTTGTTATTATATTACACCAATTTGATTTCATTCTTTCCTTCATTCTTTCCTTCATTCTTTCCTAATTCCTTTCCAAAGTTGAGGAAATACCTCAACTGAGCTGTGATATTCTTACGAAAAGGGGAAGAATCTCTGTAGTACCAGAAATTGACCATACATCCTCTAGGCCCTGAATAGAATTTCCCTCCCTTTTCACTGGAACATCAAAACCCATGTACAAGTATGTTTTGCCTTTCTTTCAACCTATATTTCCTCCCTCTACAGTGCTATATTCAGTAGGCCTGGACTGCACTTTATTGATTTCCGTTCTTCAGAGCTTGCATCTCTTTTCACTGTGGAACATCACAAGAACATTTGATTGCCCTCCAAGTTTTCTAGTATTTCTTGCTGTTGTTCGACGATTGGCAAAAACATTGCTTTCTTACAGCAGTGAACAGCAGAATATCAACTCTATAGGCAAACAGCACATCTCCACTAAACTGGATGGCATATTTCCATATTTCAAATATGGAATAAAATCCATGTAAAAAATTATATTGAGGCAACCATTACAACAGTAATACACATGGAAACATATAACCATACATGAAAATACAGTATATCATATCTAACTCTATGTTGATCTTCAGCTGTGATGGCTTTGTCATAGAATGAGATATGACATGGGTTATGGATCATCTCTTAAGCCTCAAACTTTTTTGGTCTTTTTTTGTAAAAGTTTCTGCTGATGCCTTGTCTGTAATGTGTGTCCCATGATTGATTTCAAATGGGGTGATCATTGGAATCATCCAGTGTCTCCCTCTCTATCTCTCTCTCTCTGCTTCTCTCTCCATCTCTCTCCTCTCTCTCTCTCTCTCTCTCTCTGCTCTCTGCTTCTCTCTCTATCTCTCTCAGCTCTCTCTCTCTGTCTTTTTCTCTCTCTGCTTCCCTATATCTCTCTGATCTCTGCTTCTCTCTATCTCTCTCTCTGCTCTCTCTCTTTCTCCCTCTCTCTGCTCTCCATCTCTCTCTCTCTCTCTGCTCTGTTTTTCTACTTATCTCTCTCTGATCTCTCTCTCTCTATCGCTCTCTGTTCTCTCTCTCTCTGCTCTATCTCTCTCTGCTCTATCTCCCTCTGCTCTATCTCTCTGCTCTATCTCTCTCTCTCTCTCTCTCTCTCTCTCTCTCTCTCTCTATCACTCTCCCTCTCTCTTTGCTCTCCCTTCATATCTCAGTGTCGGTCCGTCTCCAGTATGCCTATCTGTTGAAGACGGGAGCCAAGAGCCTAGACACAGTGCCTTGTAATGGGTTGTTTAAACCTAGGGGCACTCAGTCTTTTCAATCAGCCTCAAATGGAATGCCTTCTCAAAGAGAAAGTGTTGCCATCATTTGTCCTCAGAGTGGTGTTTTATGCCTCTCGGAATTGAAAAATGAATGGACAGATTTGATATTATTCTTTAATATCAGTCGCATCACTATTTGTCAGATGAGTTTATTTTGAAGTAGCGACAGACTGTTACAGCAGTAGACCACCCTGCATGGCTTGCCTCTGAAGCTAAACAGGATTGGTTGTTATTGATTCCTGAGTGGGAGACTTTCCTCTGACTTTCCTCTGGTCCAAAAAAGATTCCCAGGGCAGTCATTGGGGAAATTGCCCTGTGTCGTGTTCTGTCTTTTGGATGGGATGTTAAACAGGTGTCCTGATTATCTGTGGTCAGTAAAGATCCCATGGCACTTATCGTAAGAGTAAGGGTGTTAACTCGGGTGTCCTGGCTAAATTCCCATTCTGTCCCTCATACCATCATGGCCACCTAATCAACCCCAGCTACCAATTGGTTCATTCATCCCCTCCCGGGTTGCTGTTGTAAATGAGAATTTGTTCACAGTCAATTTATCTGGTAAAATATAAATACAATCCCAAGCCAATATGTTAGAATACAAAAGAAAATGAGTATTGCTGTAAAATTCACATTACTTCAACCTTTTGACTGTCTTTGTAGTTCCACTGTGGTATTTCAGTCAGTGTCAAGTGCCGTCATTACAGTGTTGAATGAGGAAATATGACTCATGCTTCGCCCTATGGGGAGTGTGTTAAAAACAAAGAGAAGTTCTGGATTCAAAATGATTAGTTCAGACCTCCCAATCTCACTGGTCAAATTATATTTTGATGCTATTCCCAGTTCCCACTAATGTCAAATAAAAGTTAAATGATGAATTCTGATAGTCTGCAAGTAAAATTAATTATATAGTAACTTTGTCTGGGTTTGTCTGTGTAATATTCCTAACAAATCCGTCTCTACAATGGACACTCTCAATTCGATCTACCACTTTACCAAAAGTGCTACATCATTATGATAAGTTGCACCAAACTTCAAGCTGCAGCTAGGCAACATTGAACATTCCTCAGTGTTTCTCTCTCTGGTGGCTTAGATGACTCATTAATATTGGGAAATGGTTCATCTGAGCTCCCCAGCATCACTGTAGATTTCAAGTCAGGTTACAGGAGGCTAGCAGTCAGCTTCATGTAGGCCTGCCAGTGGGCAGTGACATAATCTCAATCGCATTCCACACTGCCCTTTCCCACCTGGACAAAAGGAACACTTATTTGAGAATGCTGTTCATTGACTACAGCTCAGCATTCAAATCAAATCAAATCAAATTTATTTATATTGCCCTTCGTACATCAGCTGATATCTCAAAGTGCTGTACAGAAACTGTCACGTTTCTTCAAAATCGAACCCAGAAGCAGACCAGGACAAGGAGAGTAGGAAGAAGGTGAGTATTTATTTACAAGTGAATGTGAGTGGGTAGATACATCCAGGTGGCGTAGCGGTCAGCGGTGGTGAGTTGATGGGAGTAAATAGGTGGATCCAATGGGGAAGCGGAATCCTCCGATGACCAGGCGGGAATGGGGTAAATGATCCGGGTGAGTAACTGAAGACAGAACAAACGGAGGTAAGTTGAAGGCAAGCAAGACGTACAAAACAACAAAACAAATTCTATCCAACTTGAGGCTGATACTATGGCACAACATACTGTTCATGGCTAACGATCCGGCAGGGAATGGATGTCAGGTCAGAGCTTTTGAAGGGGAGAGGTGATGATCAGGACAGGTGTGCAGATTACTGATGGGATACAGGTGCGGGTGAACATCGATCTCCCAACAAGCTAATCTGCCCGGCAACCAGACAGGGTGCGTTCCAGGACACCGGAAACACACTCCAGGACAGAAACACAGGCAAACACAGACTCAGGAAGCGGGGTTCGTGACAGTACCCCCCCTCCGACGAACGCCACCGGGCGGACTACCTAGAGCACCAGGGTGGAGGCGGTAGAAGTCACGAAGCAGGTCGTCATCAAGGATCTGACGCCGAGGGATCCAACTCCTCTCCTCTGGACCATATCCTTCCCAATCCACGAGATATTGGAAACCTCGACCCCGCCGTCTGGAATCCATTATGCGGCGCACCGTGTAGGCAGGACCACCTCCGATCATCCGAGGAGGAGGAGGACGAGGAGGAGGGGGCAACAGAGGACTGATGAGAACCGGCTTGAGGCAGGAGACATGAAAAGTGGGGTGTACTCGAAGCGTTGCCGGCAATTTGAGTCGGACCACAACAGGGTTAATGATTCTCTCCACCACAAACGGACCAATGAACTTCGGTGACAGTTTCCTCGACTCAGTCCGTAGAGGAAGATCCCGTGTAGCCAACCAAACCTTATCTCCGATGGTGTAAGCGGGAGCAGGAATACGGCGACGATTCGCCTGGATCTGATACCGGTCAGAAACTCTAAGGAGAACCTTCCTGGCCCGATGCCAGGTCCGGTGGCAACGACGAATGTGGGCCTGGACAGAAGGAACCGAAAGATCCCTCTCCTGAGAAGGAAACAAGGGAGGTTGGTATCCGTACAGGCATTGGAAGGGGGACATCCCAGTGGCAGATGAAGGAAGGGTATTATGGGCATACTCGACCCAGGGTAATTGAGATGACCAAGAGGTGGGATCAGAGGAGACAAGACAACGCAGCGTGGACTCCATCTTCTGGTTGGCTCTCTCCGCCTGACCATTAGATTGTGGGTGAAATCCAGAAGTGAGACTGACTGTGGCTCCAATGGCCAAACAGAAGGATTTCCAGACAGCAGAGGTAAATTGAGGACCACGGTCAGAAACAATGTCACTGGGCAATCCGTGGACCCTGAAAACCTCCCTAACAAGGATCTCGGACGTCTCCGTGGCAGATGGAAGCTTGGAGAGAGGGACAAAATGAGCAAACTTGCTGAATCTGTCCACAATGGTCAGAATGACCGTGTTCCCAACAGAAGGGGGCAATCCCGTGACAAAATCCAGGGCCAGATGCGACCAAGGTCGCCGAGGAATAGGTAGGGGGTGAAGAAGCCCAGAGCTGGGCCGATTGGTACTTTTGTTCTGAGCACAAACAGGACATGCGGCAACAAACCTCCGGGTATCTTCTCCCATGGCAGGCCACCAAAATCGTCTGCGCAGTAGCGCCATAGTCCGAGCAACGCCAGGGTGACAAGCTATCTTGCTGGCGTGGGACCACTGAAGAACAGCAGAACGGACCGACTCAGGCACGAACAACCGACCGGGTGGACCGTTACCGGGGCCGGGCTGCGTCCGAAGGGCCGCCATCACATCCTCCTCAATCTTCCATGTAACGGCTCCCACAACAAGGTTCTGGGGAAGAATCGTCTCAGTCTTGGCCCCACTCTCATCCGTCTTGGAGAACATCCGGGACAAGGCGTCCGCTTTGCCGTTCTTCGACCCAGGTCGGAACGTCAGGGAAAAATTGAAGCGTCCAAAAAACAAAGCCCACCTGGCCTGACGGGAGTTGAGACGTTTAGCCGATTGCACGTAAGCCAGATTCTTGTGGTCAGTCCAGACCACAAACGGTTGCTCCGCTCCCTCCAACCAGTGACGCCACTCCTCCAAGGCAAGCTTCACAGCGAGAAGCTCCCGGTTACCCACATCGTAGTTTCTCTCAGCTGGTGAAAGACGACAAGAGTAGAAGGCGCAGGGATGGAGTTTACCGTCAGTGGAGCTACGCTGGGACAGGATGGCGCCCACCCCCACATCAGACGCGTCCACCTCAACAACAAACTGACGGGAAGTGTCAGGTTGAGATATAATCGGCGCGTTGGTGAATCGGCTCTTCAAGTTCAGAAATGCTCGGTCTGCCTCAGGAGTCCAACAGAATATTCATTGGTGCAAGATGTCAGAGCAGTTAAAGGGGCGGCCACCCGGCTGTAATCACGGATAAACCTCCGATAGAAGTTCGCAAATCCCAGGAATCTCTGGAGCTGCAATCTCGTACCGGGCCGGGCCCAATCCCGAACCGCCCGAACCTTCTCTTGGTCCATCTTGATCTCACCCCTGGAGATGATGTACCCGAGGAAGGATGTAGTGTGGGCGTGAAAATCACACTTCTCTGCCTTCACAAACAGACGGTTCTCCAATAACCGCTGCAGAACCTGTTTAACATGCTGGATGTGGCTGGAAAGCTCCTTGGAGAAAATCAGGATGTCATCCAGGTAAACGAACACAAACAGACCGATCATATCCCTCAGTACGTCATTCACCAAACCTTGGAACACTGCTGGAGCGTTGGAAAGTCCAAACGGCATCACCTGGTACTCGAAATGTCCCATAGGTGTATTGAATCCAGTCAACCACTCGTCCCCCTCTTTGATCCGAACCAGATGATACGCATTGCGTAGATCAAGCTTCGTAAACACAGTAGCACCCTGTAAAGAATCGAAAGCGGAGCTCATCAAGGGCAAGGGGTACTTGTTTTTGACCGTAATATCATTCAACCCCCGATAATCAATACACGGTCGAAGAGAGCCATCCTTCTTACTCACAAAAAAAATCCAGCTCCCAGGGGTGATGATGAGGGACGAATGAGACCTGCAGCAAGAGACTCCTTTATGTAGGTCTCCAGGGCTTCCCGCTCAGGTCGAGAAATACTGTATAACCGTCCCTTGGGAAAGGCAGCTCCAGGGAACAGCTTAATTGTACAATCATAAGGTCGGTGGGGAGGAAGTGACTGAGCTTTCTGCTTACTGAACACCTCACCCAACTCATGATATGTTTCAGGAACCAGGGACAAATCAGGAGGAGCAGACTCACTGACCCGACTGGGGACAGCATGAGAACAGGCAGTCCTGAGGCAGTTAGCATGGCACTCAATGCTCCAACTAGTCACCTTACCAGTCACCCAATCGAACGAAGGATTGTGTTCTCTTAGCCAGGGGTATCCAAGAACCAGAGGAACATGGGGGGAAGGCAAAATGAAAAAAGAAATAACCTCTGAATGATTCCCCGACAACAACATCTTAACCGGTTCGGTCCTCATAGTGATTCGTGCCAGACTACTGCCGTTCAGAGTGGTTGCTTCAATGGCTTCCGGTAGTTGCTCCTTGGAAAGCCCCAGCTGTTCCACTAAGTCGGCATCAATGAAGCTGTCATCGGCACCTGAATCGATGAAAGCGTTAATCGCTAAACTCTGATTCTTATTTATGAGGGTAGCAGGAAAACGAGGTCTGACAGGGCTCTTGAGAGGTTGAAACTGGCTCGCTAACAAACCTCCCAAACTTAACGAGCCGAGCAGTTTAACGGGCGCTGAGGACAAACGGAGATGTAATGTCCCGAGCTACCACTTCCTGACCCGAATGGTAACCGAGTCTCAGATTGATTAGATGGACACCACTGCTTCTCCCTCCTTCTCTCTCGGACTCTATTATCTACCCGAATAGCTAAGGTAACCAAACTATCTAGGTCACTAGGCTCTGGATAGGAGATCAGCTCGTCCTTGAGTTGCTCCGACAACCCCTGGTAAAGAACCGCTTGTAGTGATTCCTCATTCCAACCACTCTCCACAGCCAATGTCCTGAATTCTATCACAAAGTCTGCCACACTGCAAGCTCCTTGGCGAAGAGTGAACAAACGTTTAGCTGCGTCCTTACCTCGGACTGATGGTCAAAAAGCCTTCTCATCTCTCCCGTGAATTCCTGGTATGAAGCCATGCAGGTCTCCTGTCGTTCCCAAACGGCTGAAGCCCATTCCAGAGCTCTTCCACGCAGCAGTTCAATAACAAAGGCTATCCTAGCCTTGTCAGTGGCGTAAGAATAGGGCTGCAGATCAAACACTAACCCACACTGCATAAGAAACGAACGGCATCTTCCCAAATCCCCTTCATATTTATCAGGCGTCGGTACCTTGGGTTCACGGAAGGAAACCGCATCAGACACGGCAGGTGAGATGGGTGAAACAGGTGGTGAATGAATCGCCGGCAAACTGAGCTGATCCTGGATTTGTGTCAAGCTAGCAGATAAATTCTGGATTGCACCCGCTATCTCCTGTAGCGTCGTCTTGTGTTGTCCCAGTGTCTTCCCCTGCTGGGTAATGGCATGGCAAACGGAATCCAGGTCCGCTGGGTTCATCCTTGGCCGGATCGTTCTGTCACGTTTCTTCAAAATCGAACCCAGAAGCAGACCAGGACAAGGAGAGTAGGAAGAAGGTGAGTATTTATTTACAAGTGAATGTGAGTGGGTAGATACATCCAGGTGGCGTAGCGGGCAGCGGTGGTGAGTTGATGGGAGTAAATAGGTGGATCCAATGGGGAAGCGGAATCCTCCGATGACCAGGCGGGAATGGGGTAAATGATCCGGGTGAGTAACTGAAGACAGAACAAACGGAGGTAAGTTGAAGGCAAGCAAGACGTACAAAACAACAAAACAAATTCTATCCAACTTGAGGCTGATACTATGGCACAACATACTGTTCATGGCTAACGATCCGGCAGGGAATGGATGTCAGGTCAGAGCTTTTGAAGGGGAGAGGTGATGATCAGGACAGGTGTGCAGATTACTGATGGGATACAGGTGCGGGTGAACATCGATCTCCCAACAAGCTAATCTGCCCGGCAACCAGACAGGGTGCGTTCCAGGACACCGGAAACACACTCCAGGACAGAAACACAGGCAAACACAGACTCAGGAAGCGGGGTTCGTGACAGAAACTCAGCCTAAAACCCCAAACAGCAAGCAATGCAGGTGTAGAAGCACGGTGGCTAGGAAAAACTCCCTAGAAAGGCCAATACCTAGGAAGAAACCTAGAGAGGAACCAGGCTATGTGGGGTGGCCAGTCCTCTTCTGGCTGTGCCGGGTGGAGATTATAACAGAACATGGCCAAGATGTTCAAATGTTCATAAATGACCAGCATGGTCGAATAATAATAAGGCAGAACAGTTGAAACTGGAGCAGCAGCACAGTCAGGTGGAAGTTGAAACTGGAGCAGCAGCATGGCCAGGTGGACTGGGGACAGCAAGGAGTCATCATGTCAGGTAGTCCTGGGGCATGGTCCTAGGGCTCAGGTCAGTTGAACACCATAGAGTCCATGAAGCTCAATGCAACTGGATCCTGGACTTCCTGACTCGCCGCCCCAGATGGTAAGGGTAGGCAACAAAAAATCGGCCATGCTGATCCTCAAAGCGGGGGCCCTTCAGGGGTGCGTGCTTAGTCCCCTCCTGTACACCCTGTTCACCCACAACTGCATGGCCAAGCACGACATGAACACCATCATTAAGATTTCTGACGACACATAGGTGGTAGGCCTGATCACCGACAATGATGAGACAGCCTATAGGGAGGAGATCCGAGACATGGCAGTGTGGGGCCTAGGACAACAACCTCTCCCTCAACTTAAGCAAGACAAAGGAGACAATTGGGAACCACAGGAAAATGAGGGCTGAACACGCCCCCATTCACATCGATGGCGCTGTAGTTGAGCGGGTCAATAGGTTCAAATTCCTTGGTGTCCACATCACCAACAAACCATCATGGTCCAAACACACCAAGAAAGTTGTAAAGAGGGCGTATGGCCCAATACATCACTGGGTCCAAGTTTCCTGCCATCCAGGAACTATATACTAGGCGGTGTAAGAGGAAGGCCCCAAAAATTATCAGACTCCAGTCACCCAAGTCATAGACCCCCCCCCCCCCCCCCACTGCTGCTACTCTCTGTTTATTATCTATGCATAGTCACTTTACCCCTACCTACATGCACAAATTACCTCGACTAACCCATACCCCCAACAAATTGAATCAGTACCGGTTCCCCCTGTATAGGGCCACATTAATGTTATTTTATTGTGTTCTTTTTTAGTTATTTTTCCTTTAGTTAACATTTTCTTAACTATATTTTCTTAAAACTGCATTGTTGGTGAAGGGCTTGTATGTAAGAATTTCACATTGTGTTTGGTGCATGTGACAAATAACATTTTCTTTTTTGGAGTTAGATAGACTCACCTCCCTTCCAGTATCTTTGGCGTTGTGGCCTTTGCCATCAGCCTGATACCAAAGTCCCCGGCCATGTGGACTGGTTTTGTGGGAAATCTTCAAAATGGTAATAAGTTATGGAGGGAGAGGTCTGCCGTGTCTGAGAGAGGCTTTTTGAGAGAGGAGCATTGTGGGTCGCCAGTACATAATGTCTCGCCTGGACGAGCATGGATTGGCCTGAGGATTACCTTCTGTCTTCTGAGCAAGCTAACGCTATCTGCTCAACAGCCTTTGCATTTCAATCCTCATAGTCACTTTCACTCTTGCACCAGTAGGAGAACACTGTTTTCACAACATGTAATATAGCAACACAATTGTACTGTACTGCGTTTCTAAGTATACTAAGTTTATGAGTATACTGAGTTTCTACGTATACTGAGTTTATGAGTATACTGAGTTTATGACTATAGTGAGTTTGAGTATACTGAGTTTATAAGTTTACTGAGTTTCTACGTATACTGAGTTTCTATGTATACTGAGTTTCTACGTATACTGAGTTTCTACGTATACTGAGTTTCTACGTATACTGAGTTTATGAGTAAACTGAGTTTATGAGTAAACTGAGTTTGAGTAAACTGAGTTATTGAGTATACTGAGTTTATAAGTATGCTGACTTCAGAAGCATACTGACTTCATAAGAATAAACTGAGTTTATGAGTGTACTGAGTTTATGAGTATGCTGAGTTTATGAGTATACTGAGTTTATGAGTATCCTGGGTTTATGAGTATCCTGAGTTTATGAGTGTCCTGAGTTTATGAGTGTCCTGAGTTTATGAGTGTGCTGAGTTTATGAGTATCCTGAGTTTATGAGTGTCCTGAGTTTATGAGTATGCTGAGTTTATGAGTATCCTGAGTTTATGAGTGTCCTGAGTTTATGAGTATGCTGAGCTCATGAGTGTCCTGAGTTTATGAGTATGCTGAGCTCATGAGTATCCTGAGTTTATGAGTGTGCTGAGTTTATGAGTATGCTGAGTTCAATGGACGTTTCTTTGTGGAGTGCAGCTACCATGAAGGCTATCTTGAGATATTGTGTGGAGATATTTGTGCTTACCATGTATTGTTATTGACAGCCAGCTGTTTACTGCATTCTGTTATGACTGAATAGGGCCCTGACTGTCATCCACAGTCTCTTTCATGTCATCGTCTCGTACAGTATATTGCTTAGCTCAACAGGCTGATTCAAGTACTCTCAAAGCAGTATCCTCTCCAATGGCTGTATAGGAGACAAGGCTTACAAACCACATGTACTGGAGCAATGTGTCAACAATAGTTACTGTATTCTAGCAATGGGAAGAGTTGTGATCTTGACCTGGATCCCAGCCCCACTTTGAGCTCTGGAAGCCATCACTGTCTTCGATATGTCCTGTAGGTATAAGCTCACATCAGAAATATCCTAAATGATGTTTGATTGCCTTCCAAATAATTACCTTTGTTTAAACAAGCACAGAGTGCTCCTTCCATCTCTTTGACTCTCTCTCTCTCTCTCGCTCTCTCTCTTATGATCTCCCTCCCTGCTTTCTCTCTCTCCCCTTCGCTCTCTCTCCCTTGCTCTCCCTCCCCTCCCTCTGCTGGGAACAACTACAGTTGACAATTTATTATAAGCACCTTTCCTAAGTGACCGATAAGAATGTTTATGATTCAACAATGCCAAAATGTCATATCTTCAACCCATGCCTGTATCTGTCACGGGCCATGATGTTCTCCCCTCTCTCCTTCCTTGGAAAACAAATCTAGAAGAAAGGGGGATGAAGAAATGAAGAAATTACATCAGCAATGAGCTGAGTGAAACCTCACAGCCTGGTCTCATAGACTAGATGTAACATTGTCAATTTATATCCGGTACAATCAAATTAGTATGATATGTTACGTTTGGTAAGTTTACATGAGACAGATGGTTACTTAAGGCAAAAACAAAAGTAGGGTGGTTGGTAGGGGTGGATTTATTTATTTGTATTTATTTTTTATTTATTTATTTTACCTTTATTTAACCAGGTAGGCAAGTTGAGAACAAGTTCTCATTTACAATTGCGACCTGGCCAAGATAAAGCAAAGCAGTTCGACAGATAAAACGACACAGAGTTACACATGGAGTAAAAACAAACATACAGTCAATAATGCAGTATAAACAAGTCTATATACAATGTGAGCAAATGAGGTGAGAAGGGAGGTAAAGGCAAAAAAGGCCATGATGGCAAAGTAAATACAATATAGCAAGTAAAATACTGGAATGGTAGTTTTGCAATGGAAGAATGTGCAAAGTAGAAATAAAAAAAAATAATAATGGGGTGCAAAGGAGCAAAATAAATAAATAAATTAAAATTAAATACAGTTGGGAAAGAGGTAGTTGTTTGGGCTAAATTATAGGTGGGCTATGTACAGGTGCAGTAATCTGTGAGCTGCTCTGACAGTTGGTGCTTAAAGCTAGTGAGGGAGATAAGTGTTTCCAGTTTCAGAGATTTCTGTAGTTCGTTCCAGTCATTGGCAGCAGAGAACTGGAAGGAGAGGCGGCCAAAGAAAGAATTGGTTTTGGGGGTGACTAGAGAGATATACCTGCTGGAGCGTGTGCTACAGGTGGGAGATGCTATGGTGACCAGCGAGCTGAGATAAGGGGGGACTTTACCTAGCAGGGTCTTGTAGATGACATGGAGCCAGTGGGTTTGCCGACGAGTATGAAGCGAGGGCCAGCCAACGAGAGCGTACAGGTCGCAATGGTGGGTAGTATATTGGGCTTTGGTGATAAAACGGATTGCACTGTGATAGACTGCATCCAATTTGTTGAGTAGGGTATTGGAGGCTATTTTGTAAATGACATCGCCAAAGTCGAGGATTGGTAGGATGGTCAGTTTTACAAGGGTATGTTTGGCAGCATGAGTGAAGGATGCTTTGTTGCGAAATAGGAAGCCAATTCTAGATTTAACTTTGGATTGGAGATGTTTGATATGGGTCTGGAAGGAGAGTTTACAGTCTAACCAGACACCTAAGTATTTGTAGTTGTCCACGTATTCTAAGTCAGAGCCGTCCAGAGTAGTGATGTTGGACAGGCGGGTAGGTGCAGGTAGCGATCGGTTGAAGAGCATGCATTTAGTTTTACTTGTATTTAAGAGCAATTGGAGGCCACGGAAGGAGAGTTGTATGGCATTGAAGCTTGCCTGGAGGGTTGTTAACACAGTGTCCAAAGAAGGGCCGGAAGTATACAGAATGGTGTCGTCTGCGTAGAGGTGGATCAGGGACTCACCAGCAGCAAGAGCGACCTCATTGATGTATACAGAGAAGAGAGTCGGTCCAAGAATTGAACCCTGTGGCACCCCCATAGAGACTGCCAGAGGTCCGGACAGCAGACCCTCCGATTTGACACACTGAACTCTATCAGAGAAGTAGTTGGTGAACCAGGCGAGGCAATCATTTGAGAAACCAAGGCTGTCGAGTCTGCCGATGAGGATATGGTGATTGACAGAGTCGAAAGCCTTGGCCAGATCAATGAATACGGCTGCACAGTAATGTTTCTTATCGATGGCGGTTAAGATATCGTTTAGGACCTTGAGCGTGGCTGAGGTGCAACCATGACCAGCTCTGAAACCGGATTGCATAGCAGAGAAGGTATGGTGAGATTCGAAATGGTCGGTAATCTGTTTGTTGACTTGGCTTTCGAAGACCTTAGAAAGGCACGGTAGGATAGATATAGGTCTGTAGCAGTTTGGGTCAAGAGTGTCCCCCCCTTTGAAGAGGGGGATGACCGCAGCTGCTTTCCAATCTTTGGGAATCTCAGACGACACGAAAGAGAGGTTGAACAGGCTAGTAATAGGGGTGGCAACAATTTCGGCAGATAATTTTAGAAAGAAAGGGTCCAGATTGTCTAGCCCGGCTGATTTGTAGGGGTCCAGATTTTGCAGCTCTTTCAGAACATCAGCTGAATGGATTTGGGAGAAGGAGAAATGGGGAAGGCTTGGGCGAGTTGCTGTTGGGGGTGCAGTGCTGTTGTCCGGGGTAGGAGTAGCCAGGTGGAAAGCATGGCCAGCCGTAGAAAAATGCTTACTGAAATTCTCAATTATGGTGGATTTATCAGTGGTGACAGTGTTTCCTATCTTCAGTGCAGTGGGCAGCTGGGAGGAGGTGTTCTTATTCTCCATGGACTTTACAGTGTCCCAGATCTTTTTTGAGTTAGTGTTGCAGGAAGCAAATTTCTGCTTGAAAAAGCTAGCCTTGGCTTTTCTAACTGCCTGTGTATAATGATTTCTAGCTTCCCTGAACAGCTGCATATCACGGGGGCTGTTCGATGCTAATGCAGAACGCCATAGGATGTTTTTGTGTTGGTTAAGGGCAGTCAGGTCTGGGGAGAACCAAGGGCTATATCTGTTCCTGGTTCTAAATTTCTTAAATGGGGCATGTTTATTTAAGATGGTTAGGAAGGCATTTAAAAAAAATATCCAGGCATCCTCTACTGACGGGATGAGATCAATATCCTTCCAGGATACCCCGGCCAGGTCGATTAGAAAGGCCTGCTCGCAGAAGTGTTTCAGGGAGCGTTTTACAGTGATGAGTGGAGGTCGTTTGACCGCTGACCCATTACGGATGCAGGCAATGAGGCAGTGATCGCTGAGATCTTGGTTGAAGACAGCAGAGGTGTATTTAAAGGGGAAGTTGGTTAGGATGATGATGGGTAGCGTATAACATGAAAATCTAACAACCAAAAGGTTGGGATCCCAGAAGTTTTCCACACGCACAAAACATTTTTTCTCTCCAATTTTGAGCACAAATTAGTTTAGATCCCTGTTAGCGATCATTTCTCCTTTGCCAGATAATCCATCCACCCGACAGATGTGGCATATCAAGAAGCTGATTAAACAGCATGATCATTACACAGGTGCACCTTGTGCTTGGGAAAATAAAAGGCCACTCTAAAATATGCAATTTTGTCACACAACACAATGCCACAGATGTCTGAAGTTTTGAGGGAGTGTGCAATTGGCATGATGACTGCAGAAATATCCACTAGAGCTCTGCTACCAGTTGTAAGCCCAACGTGCCCTGATTTTATACATTGGGTTAGGGCCGGGTAGGGCCTGTTTTTCATCAATAACTAGGGGTACTTTTGAGGAGATGGGAAACGCCATTGGAATAGAATTAACAGCCATTGTGTACGTTGTCCATGCTACGTCAATGGGCCGCGCAGTGCATTACGTACTTTCAAGGAAAATAGGCATGTTTCTCAACTCATAACCTGACTTTAAAAAGGGATTGTGTGACAATTAGCTTAGGATCCACGTGACGCAGCAAGACAATGTGAACACGATTGGTCGACAGTCTGCTCTTCCTCCATTCATTTCCCAATGCGATTCCTATCTCCTCCTTTCTCTAATATCACTGGCAGAGCAGCCCAAGCAGAGCGATTAAGTGACAGACAGAGAAGAGCAGTTAATGGATTTACTAACGGAGGAAGTTCTATCTGATTTCAGGTTTCGGGCAGGGCCCAAAATTTGTAAGAAGCAATCGGGCCTGGGTAGGGTAGGGCCTGAACGTTGCGAGCATGGATAGGGCTCTGGCTTAATTCATGCCCATACAGCATTATAATGTCCACCACATCCAGCTACTTCACCTGCGGGATCATCTGAGACCAGCCACCTGGACAGCTGATGAAGCTGTGGGTTTGCACAACCAAAGAATTTCTGCAAAAACTGTTACAGAAAGCTCATCGGTGTGCTCATCGTCCTCACCAAGGTCTTGGCCTGACTGTGCTTTGTAACTGACCTGACTCTGCTTTGTAACTGACTTAAGTGGGAAAATGCTCACCGTAGGTGGCCGCTGGCACGCTGGAGATTTGTGCTCTTCATTGATGAATCCCAGTTTCAGCTGTACCGGGCAGATGGTGTTGTGTGGGCGAGTGGTTTGCTGATGTCAGCATTGTCAACAGAGTGCCCCATGGTGGAGGTGAGGTTATGGTATGGGCAAGCATAAGCTATGGACAACGAACACAATTGCATTTTACTGATTTGAAGGCACAGAGATATTGTAATGGGATCCTGAGGCCCATTGTTGTGCCATTCATTCACCGCCATCACCTCATGTATCAGCATGATAATGCTGTTAATGATCAACCCCATGTCGCAAGGATCTGTACACAATTCCTGGAAGCTGAAAATGTCCCAGTTCTTCCATGGCCTGCATACTCACCAGACATGTCACCCATTGAACATTCTTGGGATGTTCTTGATCGACATGTACGACAGCATGTTCCAGTTCCTGCCAATATCCACCAACTTCACACAGCCATTGAAGAGGATTGGGACAGCATTCCACAGGCCACAATTAGCAGCTTGATCAACTATATGTGAAGGAGATGTGTGGCGCTGCATGAGGCAAATGGTGGTCACCCCATATACTGATTGGTTTTCTGATCAACGCTCCTACTTTTTTAAGGTATCAGTGACCAACAGAATTATATTCCCAGTTATATTCCCATATTCTGTATTCCCAGTCATATGAAATCCATAGATAGGACCTAATGAATTTATTAAAACTGACTGATTTCCTTGTATCAATTGTAAATATTTTTTATTTTACTTGTTGAGTTTATATTTTTGTTCAGTGTACTTGCTACTTTTTAGCGACTTTGCAACTACTTAGCATTTTAGCTAACCCTTCCCCTTCCCCTAACCCTAACCTTAACCCTTTGAGCTAACCCTTCCCCTAACCTTAACCCTTTAACCTAACTCCTTAACTTAAACATAACCTTAACCCTAACGCCTAGCTCTAACTGCTAGCGTAGCTAACCTTTAGCCAGCTAGCTAAACGTAGCCACCTAGACATCAAGCCAGAATTCATAATATATCATGTGTTTAGCAAATTTGAAATATATTGTACTTTTTCCAATTTCGTAACATATTGTACACTTTGCAAATTCATAACATATAATACGAATTGTAAATCGTAACATATTTTATGAAATGAGTGATGGACATCCACAAGTCAATACATACTGTACCATATGAAACATAATATGTAATGGACAGATTTGCCTACAGAGTAATAAGAAATGCTCTGAGACCAGGTTGAACCTCAGAAAAAAAATGTTTCACCAAAAATGAATGTATAAAATTGTCTTTAAAAGTTATTTATTACATTTTCTTTATCTGTCTTTTTAAAAATTGTTTTGTCTTTTTTCTGTGACTACTTTTCCTTTGATAATGTTGTAACATTTGACTTCAATCAATCACAGCTTTTATTTTTGGTACACATCCTCTTATGTGGCCTTTTGGTCGTTTTTCCCGCCTGCAACACGTCAATAGAGTTGTAATGAAATGGGGGGGGGGGGGGGGGGGACTGACATGAACCGTTTTCATGTGTGTCTGTGTTTATGTTTGAGTGAGAGAGGGAGTCAGAGAGAGATGGGGGGTGGTGAGAGAGAGAGAGAGAGAGAGAGAGAGAGAAACGTATGTTCACTCCTGAATGAAGGCATAACTTCCTCTTCACTTGATCTTTAATTAACTTTGTTTTATAGAAGAATGCCATTACAGGAATCTTTGATATTAAATAAAAGGCATGTGTGCTGGGATTTGCCTTGCAGAGTGCACGCACAAACACACACACAGACATACACACACACATTAGAAGAGTCTCTCTCTCTCTTCCTATCTTCTCTTCCTCTCCTCTCTTCCTCTACTCTCTTCCTCTCCTCTCTTCCTCTCCTCTTCCTATCTTCTCTTCCTATCCTATCCTCTCTTCCTATCCTTTCTTCCTCTCCTCTCTTCCTCTCCTCTTCCTCTCCTCTCTTCCTCTCCTCTTCCTCTCATCTTCCTCTCCTCTCTTCCTCTCCTCTTCCTCTCCTCTTCCTCTCCTCTTCCTCTCCTCTCTTCCTCTCCTCTTCCTCTCCTCTTCCTCTCCTCTCTTTCTCTACTCTCTTCCTCTCCTCTCTTCTGCTCCACTCTTCCTATCATCACTTCCTTTCCTCTCTTGTTCTCTTCTCCTGAATATCAAATATCATCTCTATTCGAATGCTGTCAAACTCAATTTCAAAGTATGCCGTCTGCCATATCCCAGCGTATTTTCTGGCTTCGGATTTGATCACACTGTGGGGGGAGAGAAACAGAGCCAGAGAAAAAATAAAGGCACAGCCAGAAATGATTGGTGAATATCAGAAAGAAAGCTAAGTGTAGCATTTCAATGTCTTCTATCATTCCGAAAGCAGCCGACTGTTCCCTGGTTTCACTCCCTCACTCAGCGAGCAATGTAAAAATAAATAAATAAATTCCTTATTTAAGAAATGTGTCTCAGACAACATGCAGATTACACCGCCTTACAGATCTTTATCAGATGAATGCTATGGATTTGTAGCTGTTTTCATACGTTCTAATTTCTTTATCCTTCAACATTAGTCACAAAGGGGTTCTGCATGAAAAGCCTTTACAAAACAGACTGGGCTATGTGAGGCACAAAAACACACACACACACACACACACACACACACACACACACACACACACACACACACACACACACACACACACACACACACACACACACACACACACACACACACACACACACACACACACACACACACACACACACATGAATGGAACATATTAGCCCAAGCCTGCCTAATCAAAGCAAGCTGAAGAATGTAGGTATGTAATTTATGACATGTTAAATTTGGCTGCTTTTCTCTACTGCAATCCAGAAATAAATTAAAGCTTAAAGGTAGATTCTCAGATCTGGGAATGTATTCGATGGTCATTTCCATTCTTGATACTTACCTGTTGATTCTCAAGACTATAACTTATGACCTTGTGACCTTAGCAATACTGTTTTAATTAACAGCATCACTCTCTATACCAAAACAAGTGACAGGGCTGACGCTCTGTGAAAAATAATCACAGATTGTAGCTTTAAGCAGAACAACACCAGACAGACCAGGCAGGCCTCGGCTCTTAAAGCATGGGAACGTTGTTTTAATAAAGATAAGCTTGCAGCAGCTGAGACATAGCCTGTATATATATATATATATATATATATATATATATATATATAAACTTCAACTGTGTATATATATATATACTGTGTATATATATATATATATATATATATATATATATATATATATACAGGCTATGTCTCAGCTGCTGCAACTTCCGACTTCAACTGTGCATATATATATATATATATATATATACAGTTGAAGTCGGAAGTTTACATACACTTAGGTTAGAGTTATTAAAACTTGTTTTCAACCCGTTCACAAATTTCTTGTTAACAAATAAACCATAGTAGGTTAGGACATCTACTTTGTGCATGACACAAGTAATTTTTCCAACAAATGTTTACAGGCAGATCATTTCACTTATAATTCACTGTATCACAATTCCAGTAGGTCAGAAGTTTACATACACTAACTTGACTGTGCCTTTGAACAGCTTGGGAAATTCCAGAAAATTATGTCATGGCTTTAGAAACTTCTGATAGGCTAATTGACATAATTTGAGTCAATTGGAGGTGTACCTGTGGATGTATTTCAAGGCCTACCTTCAAACTCAGTGCCTCTTTGCTTGACATCATGGGAAAATCAAAAGAAATCAGCCAAGACCTCAAAAAGAAAATTGGAGACTTCCACAAGTCTGGTTCATCCCTGGGAGCAATTTCCAAATGACTGAAGGTACCACCTTAATCTGCACAAACAATAGTATGCAAGTATAAACACCATGGGACCACGCAGCCATCATACCGCTCAGGAAAGAGACGCATAGTGTCTCCTAGAGATGAACGTACTTTGGTGCGAAAAGTGCAAATCAATCCCAGAACAACAGCAAAGGACCTTGTGAAGATGCTGGAGGAAACAGTTACAAAAGTATCTATATCCACAGTAAAAACGAGTCCTATATCGACAAAACCGAAGAACACCATCCCAAACAGCATCATGTTGTGCAGGAGGGACTGGTGCACTTCACAAAATAGATGGCATCATGAGGCATGGAAATTATGTGAATATATTGAAGCAACGTTTCAAGACATCAGTCAGGAAGTTAAAGCTTGGTCGCAATGGGTCTTCAAAATGGACAATGACCCCAAGCATACTTCCAAAGTTGTGGCAGAATGGCATAAGGACAACAAAGTCAAGGTATTGGAGTGGCCACCACAAAGTCCTGACCTCAACCCTGTAGAAAATGTGTGGGCAGAACTGAAAAAGCGTGTGCGAGCAAGGAGGCCTGCAAACCTGACTCATTTACACCAGTTCTGTCAAGAGGAGTGGGCCAAAATTCACTTCAGCTTCTGGAAGGCTACCCGAAACGTTTGACCCAAGTTTAAAAAAAATGTCAATGCAATTCTACCAAATACTAATTGAGTGTATGTAAACTTCCGACCCACTGGGAATGTGATGAAAGAAATAAAAGCTGAAATAAATCATTCTCTCTACTATTATTCTGACAGTTCACATTCTTAAAATAAAGTGGTGATCCTAACTGACCTAAGACAGAGAATTTTGGGCTAAATTTCCAACTTCAACTGTATATATATATTTATATATATATATATATATATATATATATATATATATATATACACTTTGTTTTTTTCATATTTTTTTTTCCTTGTGTTTATTTGCTTTGGCGTTGAATTCACTGAGATTCGCTAAGGGCGAATCAGTTCGCTAAGGGCCCAGATCACCTTTCTGGGGCAGGAGGAGCTGTGTTCCATCCAGACTACACTGATTAGGTTTATACAGAGGAAGCAGACAATCTCCGTTTCCTTGTGGTGCTGTTAGGGGAGAACACTTGTGCCTTCTCTCAGTCCACCATTGTTCAGACCACAGGTGTGCGTCTCTCTTACCTCAGCTGTAAGCCTACGTACAGTATACAGCATCTTTTAATGGGTATAATGCTCTTTCATATGGACAGTAGATTCATTAACTAATCACTTTTCAGTATATTATTATATTATATTTTTTCAATCTGCTAATCTATACAACTGGACTCATTGACATGCTTAATTTTCTTACCCAAGTCTCCCAAGCGAATCCTTGAATGTCCAAAAAAAAGAAACGCAAAAGTGATGTGTTAAGCCAATGACAAATGTGTCCTCTGGTCAACACAATCTCCACAATAACACATATTTCTATGGAAAAGCTGTGATGGCTAGCTGGAGGACTTTGGAGACGGGAAGACGTGTATTAGATAAACAGGACATGCTCTGGGGAGTGGGACAGGGGCCAGTGGACACAGCTGAAGGAGCAGCTGGGGAGAGATGGCTGGGAGGATGAGGGGATGAGAGAGGGATGGGGGAGGGTGTCCCGTGGAGGGCACACGTCTTGACCATCCTGACCTTAGTTCTCTGGACCAGCCCAGGCCTGACATGTGACCAAAATCGAGTCCAGATCAGGACAGATCAGAGAACCAAAGAGAGAGAGAGAGAGAGAGAGGGAGGGGAGAGTGGACAGGAGGAAAGGATGTGCTATTTAAATGTATTCCTCATGTTTAACTGCTTCCACGAAATTAATACAACAAGACAATGACTATTACCAGGCTTTGTCAGAGCGAGGAAGTGTGGCAACGAGCAAAGGAAAAAGCCTTCAAACTGAATCTCTTCACACATGAAACCAACCGGGATGCAATTATGAGAAAGACAACAGTTAAGGTGGCTTGCAAGACACTATCGCTAAGTTGTCACAATTCTGCACTGCATCAATATATCATAAGGTGGATTTGAGTCACATGATGGCTGCCTAAGTCACATGATGTGAGCATCAAGCCAAGAAAACAGCATTTTATATGATGCTGCAAATGGCTGAGGCTGTGATGATTTGCTTACAAATTGAAATATGAATGAGAACTGACAAGACTCCCAGAGAAATCAATTTTAGAAATTAAAGTCGCCGATACTGAGAATACTGAGAAGCATGAAATATGATCACCAGGAAATCGCTGCATATTTTACTTTTTTATCAGGTTTGAGAGAGTGGAATAATTCAGACCATTCTTTAGCTAAGAGAGGAGATCTGGCTGCATCATCCTTTAAGATAGAGAGGAGATATGTCTGCATAGTCCTCTAAGCTAAAGAGGAGATATGTCTGCATAGTCCTCTAAGCTAAAGTGGAGATATGTCTGCATAGTCCTCTAAGCTAAAGAGGAGATATGTCTGCATAGTCCTCTAAGCTAAAGAGGAGATATGTCTGCATAGTCCTCTAAGCTAAAGTGGAGATATGTCTGCATAGTCCTCTAAGCTAAAGAGGAGATATGTCTGCATAGTCCTCTAAGCTAAAGAGGAGATATGTCTGCATAGTCCTCTAAGCTAAAGAGGAGATATGTCTGTATAGTCCTCTAAGCTAGAGAGGAGATATGTCTGTATAGTCCTCTAAGCTAGAGAGGAGATATGTCTGCATAGTCCTCTAAACTAAGGAGGAGATCTGGCTGCAACGTCCTTTAAGCTAGAGAGGAGATATGTCTGTATAGTCCTCTAAGCTAGAGAGGAGATATGTCTGTATAGTCCTCTAAGCTAGAGAGGAGATATGTCTGCATAGTCCTCTAAGCTATAGAGGAGATCTGGCTGCATACAAAAGACTACACCTAACTTTCCAACAGTGGCTGCAAAGACATTGCCAAGTCCATCCTTTAGGGAAGACCTGGACCATATTGACAAAGAGTGTCAGTGTAAGAATGCAGATCTAGGGTCAGTTTGGTATTTTAGATCATAATGAATATGATTATATGGTCAGAGGGAACATAAACCTAGATCAGCCCTCCTACTCTGAGATGCCTTTTGACTACGGGTGCTGGCTGCATATGCATCAGACTACATTTAACAGTCTGACAGTAGCAGCTGCCAAGAAACTGTCTGGATCATGTGACACCTATGGAAGCAATCACTGTGTCTGGACTTTTTTTGTACCTATGTGGTTGATAGGAATTGACAGGTCTGCTCCTGACTGAATACTACTGGTCTCTTATACCAACAAGTATGGACTGGCTGGTGTCTTAACCCCAGAGAGCCATTTGTCCTGGAAGACATCAGTGTCCTTCTGCAAGTTCATAACAATGCGGTCTGAGTCAGAGGCCAAGCTATTACGGCCTTTTGTTTCTGCCACTTTGGGCACAGGAGAATTGCAATGGTCTGTGTGAAGAGTCTGGCACATTTAATCCTCCATTCATTACCATGTATCCCTATAGGAACACACCCAGGACGAGAGGATGACCTACATGGTTGGCTGGCTGCTCAGCAGTCTGTCTGACTGACTGTCTCTGGTAGCCTGTTATTGCTATCATAGATCACTCAGGACAGGTCTTACATTGGTTGACATGATATGGGGCCTGTAGTGGAAAAAGTACCCAATTGTCATACTTGAGTAAAAATAAAGATACCTTAATTTTTTGTATATATATTTTTTAAATTTAACCAGGCAAGTCAGTTAAGAACAAATTCTTATTTACAATGACGGCCTACACTGGCCAAACCCGGACGTCACCGGACATTTGAGCTCCGCCCTATGGAACTACCAATCACGACCGGTTGTGATACAGCCTGGCATCGAACCAGGGTGTCTGTAGTGATGCCTCTAGCACTGAGATGCAGAGCCTTAGACCGCTGTGCCACTTCCAGAAAATGGCTCGAATAAAAGTGAAAGTCACCCAGGAAAATACTACTTGAGAAAGAAATTCTACAAGTATTTGATTTTTAAATATACTTAAGTATCAAAGTAAATGTAATTGCTAAAATGTACTTAAGTATCAAAAGTAAAAGTATAAATCATTTCAAATTCCTTATATTAAGCAAACCAGACGTCACCATTTAATAAAGCAAATTATAAATTGGATAGCCAGGGGCTTACTCCAACACTCGGACATACCTTACACATGAAGCATTTAGTGAGTCCGCGAGATGAGAGGCAGTAGTGATGACCAGGGATGTTCTCTTGATAAATTCTAAATATAATGAGTACGTATGGAGTAAAAAGCACATTCTTTTCTACAGGAATGTAGTGAAGTAAAGTCAAATACCAAAAAAAACTACTTAAGTAGTACTTTAAAGTAATTTTACTTAAGTACTTTACCACTGCATAGGGCTGCTGCATTTCTGGTTCCATCATTGGACTGAAATGACTGCCAAGCTCTCTGATATTGGCTGAAATAGATTTTTCAGTATATCTGGTAGAGGATCATAAACTTTGATCCCATTCCATTCCTTCCAAAAAGAAATGCAACTATGCTTGACGTCAATGGAGAAATCAAGTAGACATTTCTTTGTTTTACAAGCTAAGAAAAGCAATATCATAACACAGCTTGTGTTGTAAATACCAAACAGATGTGTTGTGTTAGTTCCAAAAGTTGTAAAACAGAAGATGGGGAGAGGGAGGGAACAACTGACCCAGTCTTTATCTAGAAAGACTGAAACACAAGATGAAGATGTGTACATCCCATTCATTGACAGTGTTTTGTCTTCTACCTATTTGTGGTCATTGATCCTCATCTTAATGCATCTGGGCAGGCTAGGTCCTTTGACCTGGGGGTTATGTGAGGTCTGTAAGTTCTGGTGGTTGTGGTGTAGATGTATATGGCTTGGGAGCAGAGAGACTTGTCACAGGTTGAACACAGGGTCACTCGCTCAGAACAATGCACCCCCTCTCACAGTTAATGGTCACACACTCCAGATCTGACTGTGGTCACTCATTAGAGGTGACTGACTGTGTGTGTGTGTGTGTGTGTGTGTGTGTGTGTGTGTGTGTGTGTGTGTGTGTGTGTGTGTGTGTGTGTGTGTGTGTGTGTGTGTGTGTGTGTGTGTGTGTGTGTGTGTGTGCGCGTGTGTGTGTGTATGTGAAGGATTACAGCAATATTGGTGGGGGGGCTAGATGACTGGAGAAGGATGAGGAGGAAGGGGACTAGTAGCTAGTGCAGACAGCGGCTAAGTCATTGCACATGGGACCGCCACGCTGGTACTTATAGACCATAAACATCAGTGGAAATGAGTTGGTTTGGAGACGTAATATGCATGGAGACGTAATATCAATGGAGACATAATATGCATGGAGACGTAATATGCATGGAGACGTAATATCAATGGAGACGTAATATGCATGGAGACGTAATATGCATGGAGACGTAATATGCATGGAGACGTAATATCAATGGAGACGTAATATGCATGGAGACGTAATATGCATGGAGACGTAATATGCATGGAGACGTAATATGCATGGAGACGTAATATGCATGGAGACGTAATATGCATGGGGAGGTAATATGCATGGAGATGTAATGTGCATGGGGACGTAATATGCATGGAGATGTAATATGCATGGAGATGTAATATGCATGGGGACGTAATATGCATGGAGACGTAATATGCATGGAGATGTAATATGCATGGGGACGTAATATGCATGGAGACGTAATATGCATGGAGACGTAATATGCATGGAGACATAATATGCATGGAGACGTAATATGCATGGAGACGTAATATGCATGGAGACGTAATATGCATGGAGACGTAATATGCATGGAGACGTAATATGCATGGAGACGTAATATGCATGCCGATGTATGTGGGGGAGTGTGAAGGAGAGGAGGGTTAAGGAATCAATCTTTCAAGACTACCGTTGCCTCGTAACACTAACGCTGTTATATTCTATCTCCCTTTATAAGGGTTTCATGCATTCTTCAGAAATAAATAAATATATTTACATTTTAGTCATCTTAGCGGAAGTGACTTACAGTAGTGAGTGCCTACAATTCATACGTGTCCCCCTGTGTTAATCGAACTCAAAACTCTGGTGTTGCAAACGCCATTCTCTACCAACTGGGCCAATTTGTTCATATACTGAGAAAAGTATGCTCCAAGTCACATCATTAGCTTTCATAACTGTGCTAGAATAATGCATGTTGCATTAGTCCTTTATGTTGCGTTTGAGGAGATTTATGATTTTTTCCCCTCTGTTTATGGGAGCTGTGAAACTCTGTTGGTGTCAGCCAGGGCCAGTTGTTCACACATGCACACACTCATGCACATACACACACACACACACACACACACACACACACACACACACACACACACACACACACACACACACACACGCACAGACACACACGCACACACGCACACACACACACACACACGCACACACGCACATTCACACACACACACACACACACACACTGGTGAGAGGTGATGATTAGTGACTGACCTTAAGCTTAATTAGAGCCGAATAGGACGTTTTCCTGAGAGTCTATGAATCATGGGTAAAAACACAGCCTGAGGGAAATGTAACCTAAGTGATTAGGAAAAGGCTGTAAATCAGTACTCCTTTTGACCTGACAGAATGGACTGATAGATTGGACTGACAGAATGGACTGAGATTATTAAAATGGAAAGAAAAGGCAGACTTAGTGAGTCAATTTCCACAATAAATAAGAGTGTTGAAGCTCCTGGCTCTGCTGTGTTGGTGCCCCTAATGTGCCCAGGTTCACTCCGTACAGCACATTAGCAGATACTGTGTGTGACTGTGTGAGAGCATCAAATCAAATTGCATTGGTCATGTACACCGGTTTAGCAGATATCGCAGGTGCAGAGAAATGCTTGTATTTCCTGCTCCAACAGGGCAACAGGTAGCCTAGTGGTTAAAAGCTTGGGGCCATTAACAGAAGGTTTGCTAGTTCGAGGTCCTGAGCCGCCTAGGTGAAAAATCTGTCCATGTGCCCATAAGTGCCCTATGACCAAGGCACTTAACCCTAATCGTGCCTGTAAATTGCTCTGGATAAGAGCGTATGCTAAAATGTAACAGTGTTGTAAACAAAACTATACACATATACACCACGTGTGGCTGGTAAACACACCACCACGTGTGGCTGGTGTGTTTATTTGTTGTCTGTGATGCCAGGTTCTCCATTCCCCAAATCCCCAAATTGGTAAGTTCGTCCCTGGCCATCTTCACCAGACTAATTAATGTGTCTAAAATGGCACCCTAGCCTCTCATCCCGTCACTAAAGGACAAAAAGGTCACAACCTCATTTCCAATCCGCAACGTTTGATTTATTTACCCGCGTGTTTCCCTCTGTTTGTTTTGATGAGTTGTTAATGCATCATTCACCCACATCTCTTACGTCTCACTGACTCGTCTCATTTTCATATGTTACCAAGGTCACAAGACGTATAAGCTATTCAGAGAGGAAATCAATAGCCGAAGCAGACCTTGACATCCCACGGCACAGCCACAGAATATGAAAACAGATCATCAGTTCTGCTGATCCATGTTATCCATCTCTAAAAGACTCATTGAATTCATACTCAATAGTTACTCCAACAATGCTTTAGTCGATCCAAAAGATTGAATAAAAAGGTTATTCTTGGTTGTTAATATTAAGAATGTCACAGAATAGGACAGTTCAGACAATAGTCTATTCACCTGCTTCATAATGTCATGGGAATGAATAAAGGTAGTTACAGTAAAATAACTCCATTTTTCTCAACATTACAAATCCGCTACCCCTGTATCTGTCACAAGTATTAAACATCCCTTTCATGATAATTACTGGAGCCTAAATGACACATTTGCGGGGACCGTTTAAATCCAAATGAATTGATGGAAACTACTTTTCGGGAACCTGCACTCAATTAATGCCGGTTCTTAATACCCCATGAAAATCTGCTCGGGCAAATAGCCGCCGGGCCACTTCGTCACTTCAAATGGCTAATTCCCATGTCCTTCCCCCCTTCTCTTCATCTTGTTATAATGGACTTTATTCACCTGCAGTCTAAGAGCACGCTCTTTCATGGTTTGGCCTAATTGGGTTCTGCTGACTTTTGCGCTCTTAACTTTTGCATGAAAAGCATTTTATGTGCAATTTAAAACACCTAGGCCGCAATGTGGGGTTCCGCATTCTATGATGTCATGTGTTGAAATAACTATTGAACTGTTGTTGATAACTACAGTATTGAAGACAAGAATGGAGTTAATGAGTTTGATTGAGGAATTGGAAGATGACTTGTCCCTTTGTGTTTTTGGCCCTCTGTAGAATGACTAGTTTTGTGGTTTAGCAATTTGACCCATTTTGGCCTACTTCTGAAATGGATATGATATGTTTGTCCAAGTACAGTTATCTAGTAAGTAACATAGGTAGGAAGGAAGAAAGAAAGAAAGAAAGAAAGAAAGAAAGAAAGAAAGAAAGAAAGTATACACCTCACACACATGGTTATGGGCTTAAACAAAGAAGACACCTGTACCATGTCAGATATAGAGTTGAAATGTATTACATGTTCAGTTTGCATCCCAATATTACACTTAATAAATCACAGAAGATTGAAATAAACAAAACTGTTTTGAAATAGAAAAATAGGATTATAGTCTTTTCTTTTCTTTTTCTTATTAATTCAAATGAATTATGAAAAAAGAATAATTACATTCCACCCATGAGGCCAAAGAGGGCTGCAGGAAGGGGCTACCTCCTAGAGCCTCAGAACATAACCTCAGTATGAAAACGTCCTAGATAAAATACAATATGTCATGTTTAGACAACCCCTGCACACACAGCTGCCCACTGCACTGAAGATAGGAAACACTGTCACCACTGATAAATCCACCATAATTGAGAATTTCAAGAAGCATTTTTCTACGGCTGGCCATGCTTTCCACCTGGCTACTCCTACCCCGGACAACAGCACTGCACCCCCAACAGCAACTCGCCCAAGCCTTCCCCATTTCTCCTTCTCCCAAATCCATTCAGCTGATGTTCTGAAAGAGCTGCAAAATCTGGACCCCTACAAATCAGCCGGGCTAGACAATCTGGACCCTTTCTTTCTAAAATTATCTGCCGAAATTGTTGCCACCCCTATTACTAGCCTGTTCAACCTCTCTTTCGTGTCGTCTGAGATTCCCAAAGATTGGAAAGCAGCTGCGGTCATCCCCCTCTTCAAAGGGGGGGACACTCTTGACCCAAACTGCTACAGACCTATATCTATCCTACCGTGCCTTTCTAAGGTCTTCGAAAGCCAAGTCAACAAACAGATTACCGACCATTTCGAATCTCACCATACCTTCTCTGCTATGCAATCTGGTTTCAGAGCTGGTCATGGGTGCACCTCAGCCACGCTCAAGGTCCTAAACGATATCTTAACCGCCATCGATAAGAAACATTACTGTGCAGCCGTATTCATTGATCTGGCCAAGGCTTTCGACTCTGTCAATCACCATATCCTCATCGGCAGACTCGACAGCCTTGGTTTCTCAAATGATTGCCTCGCCTGGTTCACCAACTACTTCTCTGATAGAGTTCAGTGTGTCAAGTCGGAGGGTCTGCTGTCCGGACCTCTGGCAGTCTCTATGGGGGTGCCACAGGGTTCAATTCTTGGACCGACTCTCTTCTCTGTATACATCAATGAGGTCGCTCTTGCTGCTGGTGAGTCCCTGATCCACCTCTACGCAGACGACACCATTCTGTATACTTCCGGCCCTTCTTTGGACACTGTGTTAACAACCCTCCAGGCAAGCTTCAATGCCATACAACTCTCCTTCCGTGGCCTCCAATTGCTCTTAAATACAAGTAAAACTAAATGCATGCTCTTCAACCGATCGCTACCTGCACCTACCCGCCTGTCCAACATCACTACTCTGGACGGCTCTGACTTAGAATACGTGGACAACTACAAATACTTAGGTGTCTGGTTAGACTGTAAACTCTCCTTCCAGACCCATATCAAACATCTCCAATCCAAAGTTAAATCTAGAATTGGCTTCCTATTTCGCAACAAAGCATCCTTCACTCATGCTGCCAAACATACCCTTGTAAAACTGACCATCCTACCAATCCTCGACTTTGGCGATGTCATTTACAAAATAGCCTCCAATACCCTACTCAACAAATTGGATGCAGTCTATCACAGTGCAATCCGTTTTATCACCAAAGCCCCATATACTACCCACCATTGCGACCTGTACGCTCTCGTTGGCTGGCCCTCGCTTCATACTCGTCGCCAAACCCACTGGCTCCATGTCATCTACAAGACCCTGCTAGGTAAAGTCCCCCCTTATCTCAGCTCGCTGGTCACCATAGCATCTCCCACCTGTAGCACACGCTCCAGCAGGTATATCTCTCTAGTCACCCCCAAGACCAATTCTTTCTTTGGCCGCCTCTCCTTCCAGTTCTCTGCTGCCAATGACTGGAACGAACTACAAAAATCTCTGAAATTGGAAACACTTATCTCCCTCACTAGCTTTAAGCACCAACTGTCAGAGCAGCTCACAGATTACTGCACCTGTACATAGCCCACCTATAATTTAGCCCAAACAACTACCTCTTTCCCAACTGTATTTAATTTTTATTTATTTATTTATTTTGCTCCTTTGCACCCCATTATTTTTTTATTTCTACTTTGCACATTCTTCCATTGCAAAACTACCATTCCAGTATTTTACTTGCTATATTGTATTTACTTTGCCATCATGGCCTTTTTTTGCCTTTACCTCCCTTCTCACCTCATTTGCTCACATTGTATATAGACTTGTTTATACTGCATTATTGACTGTATGTTTGTTTTTACTCCATGTGTAACTCTGTGTCGTTTTATCTGTCGAACTGCTTTGCTTTATCTTGGCCAGGTCGCAATTGTAAATGAGAACTTGTTCTCAACTTGCCTACCTGGTTAAATAAAGGTAAAATAAATAAATAAATAAAAAATTGATGTACAGTAGACAGCACACAGCCTCCTGCATTGCTAATCAGTCCAGATCTGTAGGAGTGGTTGCTATCACGTAAGGAGGTATCAACATGCAACAGTATCAGTGTTTATCTGACTCATATTGAAACATGTGGCTTAGGGAGGTAACCTCCCCAGTTATGCATCACTGCTGTGGTTACATCTGGCAAATCTATGGTTGAATAAATGTTTGTCATGATCCTTTGTGGAAAAACAAACCACTGCATGTCAACCCTAAACAAACAAAGAAAGAACATCTCTGGGGGATCACACCAGTTGAAAAATAAAGGAAAAGCAATCGTTGTGAAGTAATTAAAACATCAGGCCTCGTGTAAGTATTGTTTGTAAACCATTTGATTTTATCATTTGGTAGCTATAACTTTGAGAAGTTCAGCATATCAAATCACCAGCTCTTACACATAATTTAAATTTGCAATGGCATATCAGACAGCCATGGAACAGAAATGCACTGGAGCCTGGCTGGGGCTCATTTTGTGCTAGTTTGGTATTCGGAAGTGGCGACAGAAAGAACATACGTACTCAGGAAGGCAATAACAGGTCAAATTTCCCAGAGGCTCCTGACATGGGCATAGAAATTAATTGCAGTGTTACGAGGTTGAATACAGGCTTTCGTGGCATGATTTTAAAAAAGCAAAAGAGGCTCTCCCAGCAGGCCTGAACACTGGAAGCCCACAGCACTCAAAGCACAGACACAAGGTCTGAATGGAAACAGCAGCTCCACATACATCCCCCTGAATGTTTTTATAGAATTTAGCTAGATAATGGTAGAATGGATTTTTTTTGTTTGAATTTAGCTAGATTTAATGTAGAATTTAGCTAGATAATGGTAGAATGGAAGTGTAGAATTAGAAGTTAGATGTGGAACTGTGGAAGCTCCGTCGGGGTTCTGAAGATGCTGTCTGTCTGTGACAGGGGATGATAAAAGTCGGTTGCTGATATCTCTGATCACATCCACTGTCAGACTGTCACAGCTGTAGACTGTCACACCTCTGACAACTAAATATGTCTACATATGCTTTACTAGAATAGTGTAGGTAAAACTAAAATGGAATAGTTTGAAAATGTATAAACAAATCTAATTTTCGGATAAAACAGCAAATGTTCCTTTGTTTGTAAGGGTTGACCTAGAGACTTTATACAGGCATCAAAATAAGAGAAGTCTCTTCGGACCCCATCCTAAAATGCTCCTTTGTTTGTAAGGGTTGACCTAGAGACTTTATACAGGCATCAAAATAAGAGAAGTCTCTTCGGACCCCATCCTAAAATGCTCCTTTGTTTGTAGATGTTGGAAAAGTAAAGTAGTTGAATTCCTTTCGTTTCAAGGTCCGCCAAGTTACTTCAGATTTTAGAGATTTTTATGATTTATGATTTTGGGACGAGGGGATTTCTGTGTTTTGATATTTGGGGAGGTTTTTTTTACCTGGAGGAGTATCAAGGAATGAGACCCTTGGAGGACTGGTAGGAGTA
This sequence comes from Oncorhynchus kisutch, assembly GCF_002021735.2. Classification (NCBI taxonomy): domain Eukaryota; kingdom Metazoa; phylum Chordata; class Actinopteri; order Salmoniformes; family Salmonidae; genus Oncorhynchus; species Oncorhynchus kisutch. The sequence goes on along the minus strand of NC_034194.2, from coordinate 32,707,978 downwards.
GGAGGACTGGCACAGTAGGAGGACTGGTAGGAGTAGGAGGACTGGCACAGTAGGAGGACTGGTAGGAGTAGGAGGACTGGCACAGTAGGAGGACTGGTAGGAGTAGGAGGACTGGCACAGTAGGAGGACTGGTAGGAGTAGGAGGACTGGTAGGAGTAGGAGGACTGGCACAGTAGGAGGACTGGTAGGAGTAGGAGGACTGGTAGGAGTAGGAGGACTGGCACAGTAGGAGGACTGGTAGGAGTAGGAGGACTGGCACAGTAGGAGGACTGGCACAGTAGGAGGACTGGTAGGAGTAGGAGGACTGGCACAGTAGGAGGACTGGCACAGTAGGAGGACTGGTAGGAGTAGGAGGACTGGCACAGTAGGAGGACTGGTAGGAGTAGGAGGACTGGCACAGTAGGAGGACTGGTAGGAGTAGGAGGACTGGTAGGAGTAGGAGGACTGGCACAGTAGGAGGACTAGTAGGAGTAGGAGGACTGGTAGGAGTAGGAGGACTGGCACAGTAGGAGGACTGGTAGGAGTAGGAGGACTGGCACAGTAGGAGGACTGGCACAGTAGGAGTAGGATAAAGGCTTACTAACTCTGTTAGATTTGTTGCATGTGATTTGTCTGATTTCATTTTGTGTTATTGATCTTCAGCCGGCTGCAATCTGCCCATTTATAAATAGTTTTATGTTGTTGTCACCTTCAGGTTTTCTACAATTTAGTCTCACGGTTGCATTTGTTTTTGCTTAGCTTGTTATTTTTGGTCAAGTATTTTCTTTACCTCTTGATTTATCGCTGACATTAGTTGGTGAGATGAGAGGTGGTTTCTCACAACACTCTCAGACCAATGTTGTGAAACCCACAGTATAAAATTATTCATTTATTTCAGCATAGTGTCTAAAACTGTGATTTGAAGTAAAGTAGTTCTTGTCATAACTGTCATTAGTTAGAAACATTTCAGAAGATGTGAGACATCGCGGTACATTAAAGCCTCCCTCACACGTCCATAGGAATTCATTTCTATCTCCTCTCTTTCAACTCACACAAGTAGGACTGCAATGGCTGAAAGCCTTTGTCCCGTGGTGTGTGTCACCCTCAGAAGACTGACTGACATCTGCCAACATCTAGTAGATTCTCCACTTTTGCTGAAATGGGCATTAATGTTCTGTGCTCTTACTTAAAGAAAACCTCTGAAATATTAAACGTGGTTTGGTCTTGAATTGTTGAATTAATCTCTACGCTTGGTCCTCATCTCTGAGTTCACACCGGGCTTTACACTGCAAGTCTATTGGGAGATAGACTGCAATTTAATGATGACTTTAATCAAAAGAAAATATTGATTTCACAGAAACCAGACATGGTCTGCCTGATGATACCAAATAATTGACCATACAGTATATTGTATGGGCAGTTGTCTCAAACAATCTATCATTCGATCAATCAATTAATGAATTAATCTTCATTGTCTCCAGAGGGAATTTGGTTTGCTTTAGAGTAGATCCTAGTCATTGGCACTATGGTGGAAAACTGATGTTCTTTCTTCATGTCATATACTGTAGTTTTGTCATTTTATCTAGTTCCCTTGAGGTCAGAGTCCTACTGGGATAGTTCAAGACAACACACAATGTCACAACCTCGTAATAAACAATAAAACTACCTGCCCGTGTTACAGAATACCATGTCTGTGAGTATCACAGCTATATAAGAATGGCCCAGTTCTCATTTCCTCCTCCACACTTATATGTCAAGCTGCCTGTCAGTGGCACCTCCACATCGCTCAGCTCAGTCAGGAGTCAAGACCACAGGCTCAGAGACAGCTGGATGCCATCACACCTCCAACCCCACATATCAGTTATATCTGACAGCACAGAACACAGCCCCAGAGCCATAGGTACAGTGTCCATAGTAGGACAGCCTCATGCTCACCAGAGTCACGAATTAGGACCACAATGGAAAGAATAATTGATAATTTTTAATGGGTGCATTGTTGTACTCATGTGGTTGAGCCAAATATATATGTATTTGAAAAATCTGTCAAATAAATGAATGAATTCATTCCCCAACTCCTTGTGACTTTGAGGTTGTCCTAATATGGTCACCGTAAAGCGTACACATGGCTCTAGGGCTGCAGGAAGGCTATCAGAGGTCCAACCATAAGCATAATCTATGATGTGTGTGTGTGTGATGACAGTACCTCTCTCTCAGTTCTCTCTCTCAGCATTGTAAAGCTGATTGCATTATGATTCAAACCATAAACATCTACCTTAATGAGGTGGCTGTTCGTGGTATCTGAGAATGTGAAAGTAGAACTGTACTGTGAGAATGGGAGTTAGGTAAGTTAGTCACCTCATCCATCAGTGCTGTGTCGACCCACCTGGATGATTCACGGCAGCCATCTTGTGTAAAACTCTTCACAAATCAGTTTCCTGCCATGAAGAAGGGGAATGACACACACTCAGTCCTCAGTCAGTTAACAGAGGAAGACATTGAATAGGAGTGCACGAGCATCAGGGAAAGGAGAAAGACAAGTTTCCTGGCAAGAAACCCCTATGCTAGAGGAATCTCAGCCTGACAACAATAGCCATTGTTAAATGTTTCGATTTTCTCGAGTCACCAGCTGGTGTTTTTCAAAATGTTTCAATTATTCAGAGACTCATGACAGTAGGCTGCAATGCTGATTATATTTATTTCAGTGTCCTTTTCCCCACCACTAACAACGGTGATTGTGTTATACAGAGAGCTCCCAGCAAGGTAACCTTTTGAAATGATTTATTATGTTCCTATCGAGTGAAAGGAGGAGAATTCACTTTGGTATGGAACGATATCACTCCTGCTGCACAAAATGTTTCCACAGAGAAGGTTGATTCCCATTTCTCGAAAGTCGCCATTTTCCCCTTTTTTTTATTGCTTCTCAAGTTTTAAAAGTGCACATCGCCCGGTTTTCCCCTCTTTCTCTTTGAAATGTACAGTAATGTTGCCAGAATAATACAGAGAAACCACCTGTCTAAAATGCTACTATAGTCAGAATGCTCACACACAACTGCCAAACCACACTGAAAGCAATTACCGTGTGTTTCAACACCCTTTTCATACAGAGTGCTGCGTCTCGAGAGCGATCCAGACACTTGTGCTGCAGCATATGAAACTGATTTGGTTCCACATTAACATATCCTGTCGGAGTATATTCAATCCAATCCTTTATCCATCACAGACCTTCTATTCCCTCCATCTGTATGGCACCACCGTGTCAAAGTATCCGCAGGGGATTAGACGCACCTTCCATGCCAAAGTGTGTCATTGTTTCCATCCACCTCTCCCCTCCACCACCACCACCTCTCCCCACCTCTCCCCTCCTCCACCACCGCCTACCCTCATTCACCTCTCCCCTCCTCCACCACCACCTCCCCCCACCTCTCCCCTCCTCCACCACCGCCTACCCTCATTCACCTCTCCCCTCCCCTCCTCCACCACCACCTCCCCCCACCTCTCCCCTCCTCCACCACCGCCTACCCTCATTCACCTCTCCCCTCCACCACCACCACCTCCCCCCACCTCTCCCCTCCTCCACCACCGCCTACCCTCATTCACCTCTCCCCTCCACCACCACCACCTCCCCCCACCTCTCCCCTCCTCCACCACCGCCTACCCTCATTCACCTCTCCCCTCCTCCACCACCACCTCTCCCATCCACCGTTCCCCTCCTACACCACCATCTACCCCATCCACCTCTCCCCTCCTCCCCCACCACCTCCCCCGATCCAATCAGATGTGTTCAAGACACCATCCCTCAAACAATGATTACCCAAAACTCTTTCTGACCCCGGATGGATGACTTCGAAGCAGCGTGATTAAAGAAGAGAAAAGAGAGAAAAATAGACTCTCCTCCATCGTATTCCTCCACTCTCAGGGGCAAGAGAAAGAAGGTGAGCACCCTTTCCTTCTCTGTGAGAACAAAGCCATTGTTGAACATCACAAAGACCCAGGAATTCTCCATAAAAAAAGATTACATTCCTGATATTTCTTCACTGAATCCCCCCTCTGGCAATTGAACTCTGAGTGGGTTGCCTGTTAATTGGATTCAGATTGCCATAAAAGTATAGCGGTGCTGTGTGTGTTTGCATGTGCGCGCGTGTGTGTGAGTGTGAGTGTGAGTGTGTGTGTGTGTGTGTGTGTGTGTGTGTGTGTGTGTGTGTGTGTGTGTGTGTGTGTGTGTGTGTGTGTGTGTGTGTGTGTGTGTGTGTGTGTGCTTGCATGTGCGCGCGTGTGTGTGTGAGTGTGTGTGTGTGTGTGTGTGTGTGTGTGTGTGTGAATCACATGAGAGCATTTTTGTTATCTGAGTGTCTGCTGTGTTCGCTGGGTGCTACAGTGAAGCCAGCTCTCTACGAACCTGATTATTATCGCCTCAGAGCTGATGTCATTCACCAGTCAGTTCTCCCCCGACCGACACGTGTTCCTCCATCTGAGTGACCACATAACTGCTGCTGCTGTCCTGCTGAGTCAGCTGTGTGTGTGTGTGTGTGTGTGTGTGTGTGTGTGTGTGTGTGTGTGTGTGTGTGTGTGTGTGTGTGTGTGTGTGTGTGTGTGTGTGTGTGTGTGTGTGTGTGTGTGTGTGTGTGAATCACATGAGAGCATTTTTGTTATCTGAGTGTATGTAAGTGCAGGTGAACGTGTGTGAGTTTTTATACGCTTGCAAGTGGGGTGTTGGTGGAAGGATTAACGTGATTTTCCATCTTGAGGATGCCAGGAAAGAGTGGGTCCTGGGAGCAGATGAGAGAGAGAGAGAGAGAGAGAGAGAGGGTGAGAGAGAGAGAGAGAGAGAGAGAGAGAGAGAGAGAGAGAGAGAAAGAGAGAGAGAACCCCACATTTGTTTTCAATCTTCCCAAAGCAACCCTGAAACCCAAATCTCCATTTTTTTTATTGCCGTAAAGAAAATTGGCACAAGCATCTCCTTCTCCCCCGACAACCCCTCTCTCGTTTAAAATAATATTTTATTTTACAGCCAGAGAACATGTTTGATTGTCTGTCTTATTAAAGGACAGGATTACCTCAGAAATACTGCTGTCACTGTCTGTCTCCCCTGTTCCACCCACCCTGTTCTGTGTGTGTGTGTGTGTGTGTGTGTGTGTGTGTGTGTGTGTGTGTGTGTGTGTGTGTGTGTGTGTGTGTGTGTGTGTGTGTGTGTGTGTGTGTGTGCGCTGAGAGGCCCAACAGACCCATGTTCAGTGCTCAGTTTTGAGGGACACAATGCCAAGCTGTCCTTATGGTTCCATCTGAAGGGTCATATTATGTACAGGGGTTGAATTTCCCACTCCACACACACACACACACACACAGTGAGGCGGGGCGAGGCAAGGTCCTCCCTCGTGCCTTGATCAATAGGACATGTCACAGTTTGCATTAATTCCATTGAGGCCGCCCACTCTGGAATGTGCAACTCAGGGAAAATCTTACAAGATGTAATTTGTTCATGTCTGAGCTGAGCTGAGACCGTGAATACTGCACTCAAAGCCAGGGAAACTGGACCGACTACGTTTCTGTTTCTATATGTTTCCCTCTCAGCGACAGTGATTTCCTGAAACTAGGGTGTTAGCCTAAATTGTGTTGATAATACCAGTTTTGGGTTCTTTGTTTTCCTTTGTGACCCTCTTGTCAGGGCTGTAATGATTTATCCGAAGGATAGGTCAAGACCATTGTTTAACTGCTGGCTTCGGCGCGTTCCAAGTTCCTAAGACAGTGTCTGTTTCCTCTGATTCAGATATTTAATTGGTGCATCTTGACCGCAAAGATTAGAAAGTGATCGAGCCAGCGTGCCCAGCCCTCGGAGACAAACAGACAGAGTAAAGTCCACTTCCTGTCCCCATTGTCCAAGTAGAATATCCTGTTTATCAGCCGAGAAGAAACTTGAAAGGGAAAAGAAAATTCAACGACATCTTTCCAACATCACTCTCCCTCCCTTCCCTTTTCTCGCCATCAGAAATATTTGTGTCATTGAATTGCAAATATCAAATTTTTATAATATTTTTTGTACAAAAACATCTCCTGTACACAAGGATAAATCTGTCTGCCTCAAGAGGAAGCAAGCATTTATTACCCAGCACTCCCCCTTTGCATTGATGGATTAGTTTGTAGAATTTATAGGCTAGTTGATTATAAATCATGGCTTCTCTGACTTTTGCCTATAAAACTGGAATCAGGAGCCATGTGTGTGTGTGTGTGTGTGTGTGTGTGTGTGTGTGTGTGTGTGTGTGTGTGTGTGTGTGTGTGTGTGTGTGTGTGTGTGTGTGTGTGTGTGTGTGTGTGCATGCGTGAATGCGTACTTTTGAGTGTGTGTGTGAAGTTGGGGTATGAGTAAAGACTGCAGTTGGTGTGTACAGTATGTGCTGGACAGGGGTATTAAAACAGCAGATATTGTCACGCCTGCTCCTGCTCTTCCACCCTAGTGCTCGAGGGCGCCAGGCTGCCCTGCATAACGCACTGCTGCCACCATCATTACGCACACCTGCCTTCCCTCGTCACACGCATCAACGATTTATTGGACTCACCTGGACTCAATCACCTGTTTATTACCTCCACTATATTTGTCAGTTCCCCAGCTCTGTTCCCTGCTGCTACATTAATGTTCGTATGTCATTTGTTACCTGGTTCTGACGCTGTTCTTGTCCTGTTCCATGTCTGTCCTACATTAAATGTTCAACTCCCCATACCTGCTTCTCATCTCCGGCGTCTGTTCTTACAGATAGGAGGCTGGATTCTAAAAGACTGAGTTATTGGCTATGGACAAAATGCATCCTGTTTTATTCAGATTAGCAGAACTGTAGAAAGGCGTGGGGTAGACGTTTATATGGGTCGGCAGGGTAGCCTAGTGGTTAGAGAGTTGGACTAGTAACCGGAAGGTTGCAAGTTCAAACCCCGAGCTGACAAGGTACAAATCTGTCGTTCTGCCCCTGAACAGGCAGTTAGCCCACTGTTCCTAGGCCGTCATTGAAAATAAGAATTTGTTCTTAACTGACTTGCCTAGTTAAATAAAGATAAAATGTATTGTTGAATCTGGAGAGCCTAAATTTGAAGTAAAAAAGACAAACAGCTGAATAGGCTGCAATGTAACGGCATAGTGTCGTCTTGTTGAGGCCTTATGCTCCACGGGCATAACATGGACTTATTGAGGCCTTATGCTCCACAGGCAGTGAAGAGGAGTGAGGAAGTCAGTAAGTAAGAGTCTGAAAGCCCACTATTTAGAAGAAGCTGACACTGAGCCATGTTACCACTTCTCTTTCAATCTTCTCTTATTATTCCAAAGAGTTATCTCCGAGTTATACTGAATTCCTTAATTGAGCGTAATTACTCATCGCCTTACATCTACTAAGCTAACAGAGGGAATTGTTTTAAGATGGTCATATCATAGATCATTTAGCTATTTGATTTAGAATTTTAGGAGACCTGTAGGTATAAAAAAACATAAATATATATATTTTTAAACAATTAATTTAGCCTTTACTTCTATAGCCCGTAGAAACACATTGAATAACACATTCATAAATGGCAAAACAGACATAAGAAGGAATGCGCTTTTGAAATGACTGTCCTACAGTATATCTAGCAGATATAATAGAGCTCAGGAAATATTTTTGTTTTTGGACACATATCTAACTCCTTTTTTCCGTAGACTGTTCATATTATCCTACCGATCCTTGACTTCGGCGATGTCATTTACAAAATAGCCCCAACACTCTACTCAGTAAATTGAATGTAGTCTATCACAGTGCCATCCGTTTCATCACCAAAGCCCCATATACTACCCACCACTGCAACCTGTATGCTCTCGTTGGCTGGCCCTCGTTTCATATTTTGTCGCAAAACACCCTGGCTCCAGGTCATCTATGTCACAACTTCCACCGAAGTTGGTCCCTATCCTTGTTCAGGCGGCGTTCGGCGGTTGACGTCACCGGCTTTCTAGTCACCACCGATCCATGTTTCATTTTCGTTTTGTTTTGTCATCATTGTACACACCTGGTTTCCATTCCATAATCAGTGTTCCTTATTCAACCCTCTGGCTTCACCTTTTGTTTTGTGCCTGATTGTTGTTGTTAAGTGGTTTCATTTATGTGCTCTGGATATTTCTGTTTATCCTTGTTGGAACATTGTTGATATTGAGTAAAGCTAAGATTTTTAATCATACCTGTGTCCTGCGCCTGAATCCGCCTTATCCATTCACCTAGAACGCTGACAGAATTACCCACCTTAAAAAGCAGTGGGCGCCAACTTGGAGGACGAGCTGGACCGGGGAAGAAATTATGGCAGGGGACAAGACCCGGTCACGGAAGCCCGAGAGGCAGCTCCAAAAAAAAGGGGGGAGCACACGGGGAGATTGGTGGAGTCAGGGTTAAGACCTGAGCCAACTCCCCATGCTTACCATGGGGAGCATGTGACCGGTCAGGCACCGTGTTATGTGGTGATGCGCACTATGTCTCCAGTGATCATTCACAGGCCGGTGCGATCTGTGCCAGCGAACCCGCATTTGCCAGGCGGAAGTGAGCATCCAGCCAGGACGGGTTGTGCCAGCTCTACGCTCGAGACCTCCAGTGCGCCTCCATGGCCCAGTGTATCCAGTGCCTGCTCCACGCACCAGGCTTCCAGTGCATCTCCCCAGTCCGGTGAGACCTGTTCCAGATCCACATACGAAGCCTCCAGTGATAATCAATTACACGAAACCTCCAGTGATGATCCGTGGCCCGGAGCCTGTAGTGATGATCCATGGCACGAAGCCTCTAGGGATAATCCATGGCCCGGAGCCTCCAGTGATAATCCATGGCCCAAAGCTTCCAGTGATGTTCCATGGCCCGGAGCCTGCAGTGAAAATTCAGGGCACGGAGCCTCCAGCGACGGGCCCCAGTCCGGAGCCTGCAGCGACAGTCCCCAGTCTGGAGCCTGCAGCGACGGTTCCCAGTCCGGAGCCTCCAGCGATGGTCCGCTGTCCGGAGTCTCCAGCGGCAGGCTGCAGTCCGGAGTCTCCAGCAGAGGTCTGCAGTCCGGAGCCTCTAGCGGGGGTTCCCAATCCAGAGCCTTCGGCGATTGAGACGCAGCCCATGCAAAAAATATATCTATCTCCAGTGGCGGTGCGTGGTTGAAATCACTGGGGAAGCCAAGACAGAAATGTTTTTTTTAAATTGTGTTGTGCGTTACGTAACCTACAGTTACATGACCTCCATGGCACATTTAGGAAAGGGACATTTTTAGCTAGCTAGCCACCTGAGGACAATGACAAAATGAAATGCAATTAAGGTTTTTTTCTGTCAATTATGTTTGCTTTTGATGTAATTGGTGTGAAGCCAAATCCGAACTGGCTTCCCTTGACAATTTTTTGCTGCACCAGGACCATTCACAGTTGAGCTCACTAAGTTGAGCTCAACTCTGATTGGCTATTATTTTATACTCTTTTTATCAAGGGAGACCAAATGCTCCCTGGCTTCCCTTGTAATTCAATGCTACGGGCGGCAACAATGTCATATTCTATTTAACCATTCAGCATCAGATAGATCGACAACACACACAGAAACAAAGGGGCGCTGTTTCCCTTGCTCGGATGCTTTCCCCAGTGAGATACTTTCAGCCTCTTGAGAATTGAAGGAAAATGATTGAACACATAGAGATGAAAGATACATTATTTGAATTGTGTATTTTTTATTTTTTTTTATTGTAAATTTTTTGGGGAAGCCTGGCTTCCATGAATGCATGGGGTGGCAGGGTAGCCTAGTGGTTAGAGCGTTGGACTAGTAACTGGAAGGTTGCAAGTTCGAACCCCCGAGCTGACACGGTACAAATCTGTCGTTCTGCCCCTGAACAGGCAGTTAACCCACTGTTCCAAGGCAGTCATTGAAAATAAGAATTTGTTTTTAACTGACTTGCCTAGTTAAATAAAGGTAAAATAAATCAAAATGTCACTGGATAGCTGTAGTATGAATTGATGATTTTGATGGGGAGTTTTGTTTTATGTTAGTAAGACTGACACAAACGTGCGTCAATAGACTTATAAGGAAGCTCTTACGGAAGGTTCTCCTATCTAAGCTCACCTCAGCTAGATGATTAGCTTCAAGAGAGGACTTTTGCGAGCAACTCATAAAAGTTCAGAGTTTCACTTTTCTCATTAGCTTCTAGTCGGCTTTGATTTCCTGCGTGAGAAGTGAGTGACTGTGGTAGGCTGAGCTTGGCGACTGCTTGCTGTTCTAAACATAAATCATGGCTGAATGGAATTACGCCACTGATCCAACATCTGTATTTTAACTGGCCAATGGCCACTCCTTCTCCCACCCCCTCCAGCCCTTAGCAACAGTTACAGGCACCCACAAAAACACGAATTTATAGCCCTGTGAGAGGAATAAACACATACTGCGCCGTGCTGCGTCGTACGCCGGGCATACGCAGAACGGACAGGGAATTACTGTACAAGATAAAAACAATATTTAACAGATGAGGTCAGTTCTCCCATCATCCTCATGGTAGCATCAGCATGAGAAGTCGGCAGAAAATGTTTTGCTTGGCAGGTCACTTTCTAGTGTGTGTGTGTGTGTGTGTGTGTGTGTGTGTGTGTGTGTGTGTGTGTGTGTGTGTGTGTGTGTGTGTGTGTGTGTGTGTGTGTGTGTGTGTGTGTGTGCGTGCGCGCGTGTGTGTGTGTGCGTGTTTGTACATCTTGAGTTTATACCCCTGCCAGTGCTGTGCCTTTGTTTTGACTTCAGGCTGCTTATTTTGATATCTGGCCAGGAGGCCTGCTAATTTTGAGAAGAATTCAGTGGTATATTTGTAAAATGGGAGCAGCTTTCTGCTCTCTTTCCTTTCCTATTGGACTGTGAGAGACCCCAGTGTTTCCCACTGGACTGTGAGAGACCCCAGTGTTTCCCACTGGACTGTGAGAGACCCCAGTGTTTCCCACTAGACTGTGAGAGACCCCAGTGTTTCCCACTGGACTGTGAGAGACCCCAGTGTTTCCCACTGGACTGTGAGAGACCCCAGTGTTTCCCACTAGACTGTGAGAGACCCCAGTGTTTCCCACTGGACTGTGAGAGACCCCAGTGTTTCCCACTAGACTGTGAGAGACCCCAGTGTTTCCCACTGGACTGTGAGAGACCCCAGTGTTTCCCACTAGACTGTGAGAGACCCCAGTGTTTCCCACTGGACTGTGAGAGACCCCAGTGTTTCCCACTAGACTGTGAGAGGCCCCAGTGTTTCCACTGGACTGTGAGAGACCCTAGTGTTTCCCACTAGACTGTGAGAGACCCCAGTGTTTCCCACTGGACTGTGAGAGACCCCAGTGTTTCCCACTAGACTGTGAGAGACCCCAGTGTTTCCCACTGGACTGTGAGAGACCCTAGTGTTTCCCACTAGACTGTGAGAGACCCCAGTGTTTCCCACTGGACTGTGAGAGACCCCAGTGTTTCCCACTAGACTGTGAGAGACCCCAGTGTTTCCCACTGGACTGTGAGAGACCCCATTGTTTCCCACTGGACTGTGAGAGACCCCAGTGTTTCCCACAGGACTATGAGAGACACCCATGTTTCCCACTGGACTATGAGAGACACCCATGTTTCCCACTGGACTGTGAGAGATCCTCCTGTTTCGACCAAGGTGGTTTGTGGCTTGACAAGGAGAAAGTCCAAGGATGTAAAAAAAATATATATATAAAAAAGAAGAAGAGAGAGAAAGAAAGAAAGAAACAGAGTTTGAGTTAGAAACAACTATTACGATCATCAGGATACATTCCAGATACTTACCCATTGTTAGCTAATAACTCCAGAAGACCACAGAAAGCCTCAGATGGCTACTGACAGTCGGCCAGAAGAGCGGGAAGATAGGATTGACACAAACTGACTGAGACCTTTACTGGATTCATGGTGAGTGAAGGACAGTACTATGTTGTTGTTTTTTAGCTTTTATTTATTTACTCAAGTTTTTTTTCTAATCTGCTATTTTGCCTCCGGATTTACAGCCTGGTGTAGAGTGCAACCTGAAAACCACTCAGTGGAATAAGTTCATTACTCACTCAATTGCTGGAATGGCATGGCCTGCTGGGTAGGGCTAGCTGCCTGGGAGGGACAGGAAGTAAGCTAGGCCTTGTGGGTAGTAGGGTTTAGGATGTCAAATATATTTTTTATTTGTCCCTACTGCCTTTTGGCCTTTAAGCCCATACAAACGTATTCTACATAGCTTAGTAGAGACCAAATATTTTTGTATAAAAAATATGATACTTCAAGGGGTCTTAAAACTCTATATCAAATCGTAAAATTATACATGGTCTGACCTTCTTAAAACAATTCCATATATCTTAGTAATACCCCCCTCCCCCGGCTTAGACTCTTATGGGTTGAAGCCAATTTTCTCAGAATCATCTTTTTGCTGATTTTTTTTTACACATACTAAGAGTAATTTGATTTCAGTTTCACACATTTAATTTGCAATTATTAAACATGTTGGGCATGCACACTTGAGATATGAAACAAATACAAAAAAAAATAGTAAATCCCATTGTAAGCCATCTGTGACATGGAGTGGAATAGCTACATACAAATTAGGCATTATATACAGTATGTAACCGAATATATAGAATAATAATTGGCTTAATTGTTTATACAGTGCAGAGATCCCTTAGAGAGAACATCCTCTTATGTCTCAGCTTTATCCTCATCCCTAGTGTTTATTATCCCAGTGCTTGTGTGAGGCTTATCAAACACTATCGCAGCTTAGACACTCTGACTCTCTACCAAGGACTTCCTCCTGTTCCATCTGTTCAGAATCAGACAACTGGTATTGTGGAGTTTGGGCTGGAGGCCCGGCCTGGAAAAACTCTAGGGGAAGGAAGGGAAGAGAGGAGAGATCTTAGTATGTGCAGATGGGGAGAGAGAGAGAGAGAGAGAGAGAGAGAGAGAGAGAGAGAGAGAGAGAAACACACGCACAAAGCATAAATCATCATGGATCCAAAAATGATAGAAAGTGGCAGTCCCTGTAGTCTGCTACATCAGGCTCTTGTTTCCTCAGTCCATTCTGTAACTGCACGGAGTGCTGAACGGGTTGTTTTGGGGGAAGACAATAAAAAAGAGAGAACAAAATGAAAATAGGCACAAATGGAAACAGGCTGTATGCAGTAGAGTCATATCGGTCGAAACTAAAGAGTGAGTGAACTTTTTGCCAAGCAAGCTGGGGATCTTGGCTCGTTTGCGGCCAGAGGGATTGCTTTGCTTTGTGGAATGGTTGTTAGATGAGGTTTGTGTGTCTGATGGCAGACGCTGTCGAATCAACAGAGGTGTTATGGCGGGGTCTGGTAGTTCCTTGACCTCAGTCTTTCCAGGATATAGGACTGGGCTGGAACCTAGCCTAGCTGTCGGAGAGGAATGTACAGTGCATTCGGAAATTATTCAGACCAGATTACTTTTTCCTCATTATGTTGTGGTACAGCCTTATTCTAAAATTGATTAAATTATTATACTTTTTTCTTCATTGATCTACACACAATACACCATGACGACGAAGTGAAAGCATTTTTTATTTTTTTAACAAATTTATGAAATAAAAAAAAAATAAAAAACGTATTTACATGATTATTCAGACCCGTTGCTATAATACAGATGTGTCAAGCTTATAGCATCATACCCAAGACGACTTGAGGCTTTAAATGCTGTCAGAGGTGCACTTTAATCATGTTTACATACTGCTTTACTCATATTACATGTATATAATGTATTCTACACTACTATATTTTTTAATGCCTCTCCAACATTGCTCGTCCTAATATGTATATATTTCTTAATTGCATTATTTTACTTTTCAATGTGTGTGTATTGTTGTGAATTGTTAGATACTAATGCACTGTTGGAGCTAGGAACACAAGCATTTCGCTACACCCGCAATAACATTTGCTAAATATGTGTATGTGACCAATAACATTTGATTTTGATTTGAATACTTAAGTAAATGTGATGTTTCAGTTTTTTGTTTTTAATTTATTTGCAAAAACCTGTTTTTACATTGTCGTTATTGGGTATTGTGTGTAGATTGATGGTGGGAAAAATGGTTTCATTCCATTTGAGAATAAGTCTGTAAGGAAATAAAAAGGGGAAAAAAGGTCAAGGGGTCTGAATACTTTACAAATGCACTGTAGGTGTCTGTGCATTTTTTTCTCCTTCTAATGAAGCTCATACCGTGGATTTGAGGGGCTAAATTTGTAGTGGATTTGAGGGACTCAATTTGCTGTGGATTTGATGGACTCAATTTGCTGTGGATTTGAGGGACTCAGTTTGCTGTGGATTTGATGGACTCAATTTGCTGTGGATTTGAGGGACTGAGTTTGCTTAACCTCACTAGGGGATGTGGGATGGTAGTATCCCACCTGGCCAACATCCAGTGAAATTGCCAAATTCAAAAACAGAAATACTCAATATAAAAATTCATAAAACATACAAGTGTTATACATCGGTTTAAAGATTAACTTCTTGTTAATCCAACCACGGTGTCAGATTTCAAAAAGGCTTTATGGCAAAAGCATACCATGCGATTATTTGAGAACAGCGCCTAGCAGACAAATCATTACAAACAGTTACCAGCCAAGTAGAGGAGTTAAACAACTCAGAAAAAGCAATACAATTAATCACTTACCTTTGATGATCTTCATATGGTTGCAATCACAAGACTCCCATTTACTCAATAAATGTTTGTTTTGTTCAATAAAGTCCCTTTTTATATCCAAAATCTTCTGTTTTGTTTGCGCATTTTCTTCAGTAATCCACAGGCTCAAACGCAGTCACAACAGGCAGACGAAAAATCCAAATAGTATCCTTAAAGTTCGTAGAAACATGTCAAACAATGTTTATAATCAAACCTCAGGTTGTTTTTAGCCTAAATAATTGATAATATTTCAACCGGACAATAACGTTGTCAATATAAAAGGTAAACAAGAAAGTTGTACTCTCAGTCGTGCACATGAAAAATCTCTGGGACACTGTAGAGTCCACTCATTCAGAATGGTCTTACTCCCTCATTTTTGAGAATACAAGCCTGAAACAATTTCTAAAGACTGTTGACATCTAGTGGAAGCCATAGGAAGTGCAATTTGAGTCCTAAATCAATGGATACTGTAATTGCATTCAATAGAAAACTACAAACATAAAATAATCCCACTTCCCGAATGGATTTTTTTTCTGGTTTTCAACTGCCAAATCAGTTCTGTTATACTCACAGACATTATTTTAACAGTTTTGGGAACGTTAGAGTGTTTGCTATCCAAATCTACCAATTATATGCATAGTTTACTTTGGGAACGCTTTACATCCGGAGGAGAAAATAGTGCCCTCTACCCTAGTGAAGTTAAGTTGCTGTGGATTTGGGGGACTCAATTTGCTGTGGATTTGAGGCTCAATTTGTTGTGGATTTGAGGGACTCAATTTGCTGTGGATTTGATGGACTCAATATGCTGGGGATTTGAGGGACTCAATTGGATCACACTCAGGGTTGTGGGACATTGTTTACAAGTTGGAAGAACCAAAAAAAAAGTGTACAATGTGAACTACTCCTTTCTCTCTCTGTATCTTCTCCTTCTATACCCAGGACGTCATTTGATTCATCCCCTCTAAACTAAATTCTGACTATTGAGAGCCTGAGACTTCCAGAATGATGAGTCCATCATACTTATTGAAAGCTGGGACAAAGAGACAGGATGGGTTGGAGTTGTAGTCTGGTTTGCTCACGCTCCTTGCTTGGCCTGCTGGATGCAAAGACAATTACTGTTTTGGGCAGTGTTCTCTCTCTCACACTCTCTCTCTCACACTCTCCCTCTCCCTCTCCCTCTCCCTCTCCCTCTCCCTCTCCCTCTCCCTCTCCCTCTCCCTCTCCCTCTCCCTCTCCCTCTCCCTCTCTCTCTGTTGGGAGAGGAGACAAACCGCACTAAGACCATGTGGGCTGTGTTCTCTCCCTCTCTCTCTCTCTCTCTCTGGGAGAGGAGACAAACCGCACTAAGACCATGTGGGTTGTGCTGTCTTCTTCTAATCCTCTTCCACTAGGCCAGAAAGCCTCTTCCAGGAATGCGGAAGAATTGCGAGTAACTTTGGTTGTTTCTCTGTTCACTTGACTACCAAAATAATCTTGGTCTGTTCTTTTCTCAGAAATATTGACACAGGTCTCTGAGGGAAGTTAGGGTTGCATGGAGTTTGGAGTTTCATATGCACAGGTTCTACTGTAAATAGTACTGGTCCCGTATATGCACAGGTTCTACTGTAAATAGTACTGGTCCCGAAGTGAAATAAGAAGATATTCTTTTCATTTGGATTGAAATAGATTCTTTGTTATTATGAAAGAAATCAGAACATCTTTTTATTCCACTTCCTTGTAATCAACCAGTACATGATAATAAAAACCTCCATTTGTACTATTTTTATATAAATAGCAAGGCTATATAATTATATAAAGTTACATAAATAGCAAGGCTATATAATTATATAAAGTTACATAAATAGCAAGGCTATATAATTATATAAAGTTACATAAATAGCAAGGCTATATAATTATATAAAGTTACATAAATGTATTAATATTTTGATTCAAATTGTATTCCCTGGTAACTCAAATACAGGTTCTCATTTATCATTAGTTAAATGAAGTTACTAAAGCGAATGTGCAAATCAATTACTAATGGTGCTGTGAGAGCTTTACCACATCAAACAAACCGAATGCCCCCTAAATGCACTCACTGAATAGAACAGGATGCTACGTACTGCACTTTTCATAACCTCATGTGAAAAGAGTTGTCTAGATACCCAAACCTTCAATTCACACAACGTCAAAAACTTTTCTCTTTTGTTCAGTGGATAGTAGATGCTGATTAATATGAATCGAGTCAAATTGCATTTGAGAGACGAAACAACGTGGGCGCTGGTCTACAATTTAAAGAGTTGTCAAGTGGGGTTGAGAATGACCTGATAGCCTACCGACGCGGGGAGAGAGGCTTATTGGTGATTATGTTTTATTTGTACTTTTTACTGACCAGACTTAATTAAAAGGTATTATTCTTGACATTTCTCATGGCCTAGTAATCACATAAATGAAGTGAGTCTCCTGCTGCGATCCACGCTGAAGCACTCCTCTAACATGTCTGTCTGTCTGTTTCTCAGAATCCTCCAGTAGTGGAACTGCCTCAGAAACTTCTGCTCAATTGAGTTGGTGTGACATCCTCACAGATTCAGGCAAAACACTTAGCACCACGTCTAGTGACAGAACTGGATAAGCAGGGTGCTATTTCTTTTTCCAGAGACCACATGGGGTCGAGTGTGTGTGTGTGCGTTTGCATGTGTGTGTGACCCCGTGCATGTATGAGGATCCAGTCAGAGCCTGAACCTAATTGAGTTGGGTTATTGATATGGGACTTTATTTAGAATAGACGTGTTGGCTGACAACGTCACGAAAATGATGTGCTCCCATCGATGGGGGACGAAGCATTGCTTTGTTATGATTTTGAATGGTGAAATAGCTAGCAAAATTCACAAGAAGCTGCCATGCACGGAATCCTAGGTGGCTCGTTTCAGCAAGATTGATCCTTTTCTTGATACCATGTCTTGTTTTGAGATGTTTTAACTGATTTCATGTCAATGCTAATATGACAAAAATTCGCTAGGTAGCTAACGTAAACTCACTCACTTCTGTACATCGCCTTGGTCCGTACAATTGACCTTATTTTAGCGCCCCAAAAACGTAATACTTCCAGATCAACTGTAATGTCAATACCATTGTAAAACACACTTTCTCCCCTTTCCAACCAAATAAATGACATGACCCCCACGCTGCCCGTTTCTGCATAATTCAAGAAAACAATGAGCCCCGTCGGGTCTTTTTAAAAATGGCGGGTGGGGAAGCGAAACTAATGCGTGGTAGTGAGAAGGAAAATAGCTTTTTTTCACTCGATCTGTCCAACTTATCACCTTATCGCCTCTAAAATGTAAATAAAACACTATAAAGAGTTTATATAATGTGTCATTACATACCTATTAAAGAGTTTATATAATGTGTCATTACAGACCTATTTGAAGGTTTGTGTCGAATTTGAATCGGGTTTTTAGGGCGGTGCTAAAGTGATCTAAGAAGTAAACAGCAGCTTTGAGAATGATGAGGTATCTAGGTATCCCCCCTTACTCTGTCACTGTCCATTTCTTGTTTTTAAAGGATGAGAGAAGTGCTACACCTGGTGGAGAGAGATTGTAAGACAGAAATAGTTGCTTTATGCGTGCTGTACGTTACGACATGACACGTCAAGATGTAACGGAGGGTCCGTTTTTTCAACTTTCCTCCAATACTATAGAGCCATTACCATGTCGATCAATGCTTGAATAGAAACCTAGTTCACACCCCCGATTTTGACACAGTCGTTACAGTCGCTACAGTCCCATTAGTTTTCTTTGTAGCCTCGCTTGAATGTTGCGGTTGAGCACATTTGTACGGAATGGGGTGAGTTTACGTTAGCCATCTGTAACAATGAATTTGAGAGACAACAAGTGCTCATTGTGCAAATGTATTTATGTTTTCAATAAACATGTGGAGACAAAATATAGTTTACATGTTGTCAAAAATCTAAGCTAACCCGTCTATAGGGAGAATCCCATTATGTCTTCTTCCAGAGCTTATTTTAGGTTGAGGGATACATACAATTACACAGCCCGGCATCTACCGACACTCTTAGAGTACATCAATCCACAACAGGACTACCAGAGAACTTGTGGCAAGACTACATTTGCAACAGTAATTCTCAATCAGACTCTTGATATAGTTGAACTAAATATACTGAGGCAAAGTGTTTTTTTTTTTTTTGATTTGCCATGATTTGTTAACTAGCGCACAATTACGCTGTCCTGTGCGTGTGCACCGGGCACAATGCACCGAACTCAAGGGTACTTTCCTCAGGTATTTATTTATCAAGCGTGATAACCCATCACTCCCAACAGAGACAAGCCAAAACGCTTCCATAAATGTAGCAGCCTATATACCTAAGCACTAGAGATCTGCCATGCTGTCTGATCAACTGTGGGCTACTAACAACAGCTGCATAGTCTAGAATGTAGCAGCCTATACCCCTAAACACTAGAGATCTGCCATGCTGTCTGATCAACTGTGGGCTACTAACAACAGCAGCTGCATAGTCTAGAATGCTATGCGCCCTGTCCCCCTGGCCAGGCTAAACAAAGCAGTCACGTTGTGTACTGTATTTGCAGCCCGTTTGTTTGTGAGTCAATGTGAATAGGATCAAATGTGGTTTATTTTCCAAGTTGGGCTGACTAAGCTACCTAGACGTTTTCAATCCAAAATTATTAACTGAAATGAATGAATAAACACAATAGCTGACATAAACTGTAAGTCAACTGTATGTGCATGTTTTATTAGGCCTACAGTTTCATAGGGCAGGACTACACAGTGCAAACCTGCTAGCTTAGCCCTCTGATTTTATTGTCCAATCAAATCAAATCAAATCAAGACCAACAATCCTGTTGATTTATCTGTGTCTGTGTATAGGAAACCCCCCTAGTCTTTCTTTAAAATATAATTCAGATGAACAAGTACAAGGTTCCTGCATTTTGACAGGGTTTTCATCCTCCCCAAGGCCAGGAGTTTAAAAAGACGTGCCCTGATTTAAACAATGCTGGTCCGATCATAGCCCATATTCAACCTGTTTTACAACAGATTAATCACGTCATACAGTGTAAAGTCTGGAGTTTCACCTGGTTAGGTTACCAGATCAGGAAAAACTACGTGCCCCAGAATATTTTCTCTGTCACACCACTCTGTGACCTGTGCCCCCTCTGATCGGGGCTCCTGTTTGGCGCAGCGGTCTAAGGCACTGCATCTCAGTGCTAGAGGTATCACTAGAGACTCTAGTTTGATTCCAGGTGTGATTGGGAGCCCCATAAGGCGTAATTGGCCCAGCGTGGTCTGGGTTTTTTGGGGCAGGCCGTCATTGTAAATAAGATTTTGTTGTTAACTGACTTGCCTAGTTAAATACAATCTACAGCAACCCCCTGCAGTATGTGAACACATCTTCCTGTTCCCTTATTTCCTCATTCAAGGTTAATTCTGTTAATATCAGTGAGCTTTATCTCACAAACGGTACATTTATTTGACATGTGCTTCAGCGTGCGATAGGAAAGTGTGTTATGCCTGAATAACACTCAGCTCTGCATGTTTCCACAGAAACACCTTTGTATGGAGGGAAACATTTGAAAAGAAAGTGGAATACTGGAGTACATGTAAATGACACAAATATCCAACGTCCTGCGGTGACAATACAGACTCTCCGTTGGTCTGTAATTAGAGACACATATTAAGATGCACATCTACAATCACAAACACACCAGAATCATGCACTCACACACACACAAACACACACGCACAATCAAACACACTTTCTCTGTCTCTGTCCTACACACACACTTTGAACATTTATTTTCCAACAAACTCTCAGATGAAAGAGATTTCTACTCTGAGACCGTGAAGTGGTCGGTCCTGAGGGAGTCTCCCCTGCATTGAGTCGTGTTAAGTTGAGGCTAGTATGTAAACAACATTGGACTCAAGGCCACTGGCCTTTAATAATGGATGCCTAACCCAGAGCATAGCTCCCCTATATTGATGTTCTCTCTGCCCAGCTGAATTAGACCAGAACCTTTGAACACAGCAATGTAAATAAGAGCTGTCTGTAGTTAGTGGGCACTCTCTCCACTACCTCTGAAACCACTCAGAACAGGGAATGGAATAATTTACGACAGCCTTTGACAGTCACAGTGCAGAGGGAGAAAACACTGCATGCTGAGACCTACTGAGAATACCTCCAGACCCAGAATGATTTTATAAACTGCACTGGATTATTATCCTTTGCCTTATCATTATCAACAGGGCAGTTGAGCTAACTTTGACAAACAATTTTAAATGACCGTGTGAATTTTGTTTGGCATATTATATAATCTCAACCAATACAATTTAGTAAATGCATGTACAGTATGTGTGCGTGCATCTGTGTCTAGCCTCAAACTGACATCCTAAATGTGACATCTGTGTCTAGCCTCAAACTGACATCCTAAATGTGACATCTGTGTCTAGCCTCAAACTGACATCCTAAATGTGACATCTGTGTCTAGCCTCAAACTGACATCCTAAATGTGACATCTGTGTCTAGCCTCAAACTGACATCCTAAATGTCACATCTGTGTCTAGCCTCCAACTGACATCCAAAATGTGACATCTGTGTCTACCCTCAAACTGACATCCTAAATGTGACATCTGTGTCTAGCCTCCAACTGACATCCAAAATGTGACATCTGTGTCTACCCTCAAACTGACATCCTAAATGTCACATCTGTGTCTGGCCTCAAACTGACATCCTAAATGTCACATCTGTGTCTAGCCTCCAACTGACATCCAAAATGTGACATCCGTGTCTAGCCTCAAACTGACATCCTAAATGTGACATCTGTGTCTAGCCTCCAACTGACATCCAAAATGTGACATCTGTGTCTAGCCTCCAACTGACATCCAAAATGTGACATCTGTGTCTAGCCTCCAACTGACATCCAAAATGTTGAATGTGTCTTGAAAACATGTGAAAATCAACTTCATATATAGTTGAAGGCCATGAGACTTCAGGGCATGGTTTAATCCATGGCCCTGTCCAATACAGCACTAGATTAGGGGTACGTCCAAGCCAAAAGCCCCATGTGCACCAACATGTGAAGTGCATAGGAGCAGACATGAGCACCAACATGTGAAGTGCATAGGAGCAGACATGAGCACCAACATGTGAAGTGCATAGGAGTAGACACGAGCACCAACATGTGAAGTGCATAGGAGCAGACATGAGCACCAACATGTGAAGTGCACAGGAGTAGACACGAACACCAACATGTGAAGTGCATAGGAGTAGACACGAGCACCAACATGCGAAGTGCACAGGAGTAGACACGAGCACCAACATGTGAAGTGCATAGGAGCAGACATGTGCACCAACATGTGAAGTGCACAGGAGTAGACACGAGCACCAACATGTGAAGTGCACAGGAGTAGACACGAGCACCAACATGTGAAGTGCATAGGAGCAGACATGAGCACCAACATGTGAAGTGCACAGGAGTAGACACGAGCACCAACATGTGAAGTGCATAGGAGCAGACATCTGCACCAACATGTGAAGTGCATAGGAGCAGACATGTGCACCAACATGTGAAGTGCACAGGAGTAGACACGAGCACCAACATGCGAAGTGCATAGGAGTAGACACGAGCACCAACATGCGAAGTGCATAGGAGTAGACATCTTTGAATCTTAATTTAGAGTAGATATTTCACAAAATGTTGGGAAAAGGTAGGTTGTGGAAAATGCTAAAAGTATTCATTGTAAATAAAGTTTCATGTTTGGTTTACCTTTGCAATCAATGTTTTTGGTTTGACATACTCTTAAAGTGAAAAATCGGAGCCTTCATTCTCATTCCTGGGGCGGCAGGGTAGCCTAGTGGTTAGAGCGTTGGACTAGTAACCGAAAGGTTGCAAGTTCAAATCCCCGAGCTGACAAGGTACAAATCTGTCGTTCTGCCCCTGAACAGGCAGTTAATGCACTGTTCCTAGGCCATCATTGAAAATAAGAATTTGTTCTTAACTGACTTGCCTAGTAAAATAAATAAAAATTCCCCTATATATCACATCGGTGATTTGATCTGTTAACTGCCATCACATTGCCCTTCATTTCTGTTTCATAAGGATACTGTATGTGCTAGACGTAAAGTGAGCTCACATCAGCCAATTATATAGTGGTTTGGATGACTCAGATGGGACTGATAGAGATTACTAAGAGTATCTCAAATACACACACATACAAACACACACACACATAAGGATTATGTGATTTTGACAGTGTTGGCCAGCAGGTCTGGAAGTTGGTCAGGAAAGATAGATAAAGGGTAGGTTTTTTACAGTAATGGCGTGTGGGCTGTGTGGCGAGATGAGTGTGTTTTAACTAAGCAAAGAGGGTCATGGTGTTTCATTTTTCCGACACGCTGGGCTCCGCTTTACTTTAATCACTGACAGGCAGAGCAGCGAACGGGTGAGTCATGACGGTGAGGGAATGAGGGGAAGAGGGCGTGAGAGTGGTCTGGCCTATGATCATGTGTCATATTGTTTCTATGGAGGAAGAGTGTGGTGTGTGAGTGTGTGCGTGTGCCTGCGTGCACGTCACACGTTCATCCCTCTTCAGTGGCTTACTCTGGAGAGACCCTAACAAACTCAAATCTTTCCTTGTTACTATGGCTGTTAGCTGAGATTCTCCCAAACAAGCGAGCCTATAGTCTACACTGTGGTTGTGACCTCTTCCAGGTGAAAACAAGGTGTGAAGAGTTGCTTTGATGTTGTAAATACCTGAAGCTCTGTTCAACAACATGCATGAATCATCTCATCTGTCACCTAGCCATCTGCTTGCCTGGGAAGTGTTTGAATGCAAGGTGATGCAACACACACAGATACACACACACACACGGACACACCAACAAAAAAAACACCCACACAGACACATAGATACACACAGATGCACATCCACGCACACGCACGCACGCACACACACACACACACACACACACACACACACACACACACACACACACACACACACACACACACACACACACACACACACACACACACACACACACACACACACACACACACACACACACACACACACACACAGGAGTGGTGCATGGGTAAAATCACTGGGGAAGCCAAGCCTAAAGGCAGAGACAGTAAGAAGACAGAAAACACCTTTGTTTTACCACAAATTCGGAGAACAACGTCTGTCCGGTGAAGACCACAGACAGGTACATGACCTACAACATGGTTAAGCAAGTTATTGTTTTCGACATTTTCAAACTACTTAACAACAACTATTGATTTAGAACCACCGAGGGATACCACAGAGAGTTACCGCAAGTCACAAAGAAAACAGGAGCTGCCACCACTATTTCAGCACCACTTCAACTTCAACATCATCACATCACCTCTGCTTCGTCTAATACAGTGAATTAAAAGATAACAAAAACTATTTAGTCCAACAACGTCAGCATGATGTGGCTGTCCGTGGTTCTAATTTCTGTTTGTGCACGTGAGTGTGTGTGCACATAATTTTGTGCAAGTAGAAAACATGTTGACTCATCCTCCTCTCTTTCATGTTGACTCATCCTCCTCACTTTCATGTTGATTCATCCTCCTCACTTTCATGTTGACTCATCCTCCTCTCTTTCATGTTGACTCATCCTCCTCACTTTCATGTTGACTCATCCTCCTCACTTTCATGTTGACTCATCCTCCTCTCTTTCATGTTGACTCATCCTCCTCACTTTCATGTTGACTCATCCTCCTCTCTTTCATGTTGACTCATCTTCCTCTCTTTCATGTTGTCTCATCCTCCTCACTTTCATGTTGACTCATCCTCCTCACTTTCATGTTGACTCATCCTCCTCTCTTTCATGTTGACTCATCCTCCTCACTTTCATGTTGACTCATCCTCCTCTCTTTCATGTTGACTCATCCTCCTCTCTTTCATGTTGACTCATCCTCCTCTCTTTCATGTTGACTCATCCTCCTCACTTTCATGTTGACTCATCCTCCTCACTTTCATGTTGACTCATCCTCCTCACTTTCATGTTGACTCATCCTCCTCTCTTTCATGTTGACTCATCCTCCTCTCTTTTATGTTGACTCATCCTCCTCTCTTTCATGTTGACTCATCCTCCTCACTTTCATGTTGACTCATCCTCCTCTCTTTCATGTTGACTCATCCTCCTCACTTTCATGTTGACTCATCCTCCTCTCTTTCATGTTGACTCATCCTCCTCTCTTTCATGTTAACTCATCCTCCTCTCTTTCATGTTGACTCATCCTCCTCTCTTTCATGTTGACTCATCCTCCTCTCTTTCATGTTGATGAAACAGTCTATCACTGTCATAGAGTACACACTTTTCTTTTTTGTGTAAACACTTACTCGCTAACCTAACTTCCATTCTTGGGCAACGTTAGCTAGTTAACATTAGCCTTCTACATGTAGCTACTGTACAGGGGCACAACAATGTATGAATTAATGGCTGGATCAGAATCGTTGTTATAATCATTGGCCAGTACACAGAATTAAGTAAACCCACAAGTCCAAATCTTTATCTCCATCCATGGCTAATTTAGGAAAGGGACAATTTTAGCTAGCTATCTAGTGGAGGACAACATCACAAGACGCAACAATTCAAGTTGTTTCTGTTAATGACGTATTGCTCTCAAAGCAATTTGATAGGAGAGATGACAAATTCAAGATGGCTTCCCTTGGCACAAATGTTTTTCTTTCGCCAGGACCATTCACAGTTAAGCTCACTCACTTTTTATACTTTCTTTGTCAAGGGGGGACAAATGCTCGCTAGCTTCCCTTGCATTGAATGCTACGGGAGGCAACAATATCATACTTGTTTGGACCAGACACCATCATTTAGGTGGCTACACGTAGAGAGACAGAGGAGAGCTGTTTTGCTCTCTCAAATGCTATTTCCTGTGAGATACATTCAGCCTCTTCCGAATTTAAAGAAAATTATGAAACACAGAGAGACGAAAGATAAATAGTTGAATGCTATCTATATGTCACGTTTCTTCAAAATTGAACCCAGAAGCAGACCAGGACAAGGAGAGTAGGAAAAAGGTGAGTATTTATTTACAAGTGAATGTGAGTGGGTAGATATATCCAGGTGGCGTAGCGGGCAGCGGTGGTGAGTTGATGGGAGTAAATAGGTGGATCCAATGGGGAAGCGGAATCCTCCGACGACCAGGAGGGAATGGGGTAAATGATCCGGGTGAGTAACTGAAGACAGAACAAACGGAGGTAAGTTGAAGGCAAGCAAGACGTACAAAACAACAAAACAAATTCTATCCAACTTGAGGCTGATACTATGGCACAACATACTGTTCATGGCTAACGATCCGGCAGGGAATGGTTGTCCGGGCTTATGAAGAGGAGAGATGATGATCAGGACCAGGTGTGCAGATAGCTGATGGGATACAGGTGCGGATAATCAGAACTCCCAACTGGCTACATTGCCCGGCAACCAGACAGGGTGCGTTCCAGGACGCCGGAAAAAACACTCCAGGACAGAACACTGGCAAAAAACAGACTCAGGAAACGGGATTCGTGACAGTACCCCCCCTCCGACGAACGCCACCGGGCGGACTACCCGGAGCGCCAGGGTGGAGGCGGTAAAAGTCACGAAGCAGGTCATCGTCAAGGATCTGATGCCGAGGAATCCAACTCCTCTCCTCAGGACCATATCCTTCCCAATCCACTAAATACTGGAACCCCCGACCCCGCCATCTGGAGTCCATGATGCGGTGCACCGTGTAGACAGGACCACCTCCGATCATCCGAGGAGGAGGAGGACGAGGAGGAGGGGGCAACAGAGGACTGAGGAGAACCGGCTTGAGGCAGGAGACATGAAAGGTGGGATGTACTCTTAGTGTAGCAGGCAACTTGAGTGGGACCACAACAGGATTAATGATCTTCTCCACTACAAACGGACCAATGAACTTCGGTGACAGTTTCCTCGACTCAGTCCGTAGAGGAAGATCCTGTGTAGCCAACCAAACCTTATCTCCAACGGTATAAGCGGGGGCAGGAATACGGCGACGATTCGCCTGGATCTGATACCGGTCAGAAACCTTAAGGAGGGCCTTCCTGGCCCGATGCCAGGTGCGGTGGCAACGACGAATGTGGGTCTGGACAGAAGGAACCGAGAGATCCCGCTCCTGAGAAGGAAACAAGGGAGGTTGGTAACCGTACAGGCACTGGAAGGGAGACATCCCAGTGGCAGATGAAGGGAGAGTATTATGAGCATACTCGACCCAGGGTAATTGAGAGGACCAAGAGGTGGGATCAGAGGAAGAAAGACAGCGCAGCGTGGACTCCATCTTCTGGTTGGCTCTCTCCGCCTGACCATTAGATTGGGGGTGAAATCCAGATGTGAGACTGACTGTAGCTCCAATGGCCAAACAGAAGGACTTCCAGACAGCAGAGGTAAACTGAGGACCACGGTCAGAAACAATGTCACAGGGCAACCCGTGGACCCTGAACACCTCCCTAACCAGGATCTCGGACGTCTCAGTGGCAGAAGGCAGCATGGAGAGGGGAACAAAGTGGGCAAACTTGCTGAATCTATCCACAATGGTCAGAATAACCGTGTTACCAACAGAAGAGGGCAACCCCGTGACAAAATCCAGGGCCAGATGCGACCAAGGTCGCCGGGGAATAGGTAGGGGGTGAAGAAGCCCAGAGCTGGCCCGATTGGTACTCTTATTCTGCGCACAAACAGGACAAGCGGCAACAAACCTCCGGGTATCTTCTCCCATGGCAGGCCACCAAAATCGTCTGCGCAGTAACGCCATAGTCCGAGCAACACCAGGGTGACAAGCTATCTTGCTGGCGTGGGACCACTGAAGGACAGCAGAACGAACCGACTCAGGCACGAACAACCGACCTGGTGGACCGTTATCGGGCCCGGGCTGTGTCCGAAGAGCCGCCATCACCTCCTCCTCAATCCTCCATGTAACGGCTCCCACGACAACGTTCTGGGGAAGAATCGTCTCAGTCTTGGCCCCACTCTCCTCCGTCTTGGAGAACATCCGGGACAGGGCGTCCGCCTTCCCGTTCTTCGACCCAGGTCGGAACGTCAGGGAAAAATTGAAGCGTCCAAAAAACAAAGCCCACCGGGCCTGACGGGAGTTGAGACGTTTAGCCGATTGCACGTAAGCCAGATTCTTGTGGTCAGTCCAGACCACAAACGGTTGCTCCGCTCCCTCCAACCAGTGACGCCACTCCTCCAAGGCGAGCTTCACAGCGAGAAGCTCCCGGTTACCCACATCGTAGTTTCTTTCAGCTGGAGAAAGACGACAAGAGTAGAAGGCGCAGGGATGGAGTTTACCGTCAGTGGAGCTACGCTGGGACAGGATGGCGCCCACCCCCACATCAGACGCATCCACCTCCACAACGAACTGACGGGAAGTGTCAGGTTGAGAGAGAATCGGGGCGTTGGTGAATCGGCTCTTCAAATCTAGAAATGCTCGGTCTGCCTCAGGAGACCAACAGAACCGTCTGGTGCAAGACGTCAGTACAGTTAAAGGGGCGGCCACCCGGCTGTAATCACGGATAAACCTCCGATAAAAATTTGCAAACCCCAGGAATCTCTGGAGCTGCAATCTCGTACCGGGCTGGACCCAATCCCGAACCTCCCGAACCTTCTCTTGGTCCATCTTGATCTCTCCCCTGGAGATGATGTACCCGAGGAAGGACGTCGTGTGGGCGTGAAAATCACACTTCTCAGCCTTTACGAACAGACGGTTCTCCAATAACCACTGCAGGACCTGCTTGACATGCTGAACGTGGCTAGAAAGCTCCTTCGAGAAGATGAGGATATCATCCAGGTAAACGAACACAAAAATACCAATCATATCTCTCAGAACGTCATTCACCATACTTTGGAACACAGCAGGAGCGTTGGTCAGTCCAAACGGCATCACCTGGTACTCGAAATGTCCCATCGGAGTATTGAACCCAGTCAACCACTCGTCCCCCTCCTTGATCCGAACCAAATGATAAGCATTACGTAAATCAAGCTTCGTAAAAACCGTAGCACCCTGTAAAGAATCGAAAGCCGAGCTCATCAAGGGCAGGGGATACTTGTTCTTGACCGTAATATCATTCAAACCCCGATAATCAATACACGGTCGAAGAGAGCCATCCTTCTTGATCACAAAAAAAAATCCTGCTCCCAGAGGTGATGACGAGGGCCGAATGAGACTTGCAGCTAGAGACTCCTTGATGTAGGTCTCCAAGGCCTCACGTTCAGGTCGAGAGATACTGTATAACCGTCCCTTGGGAAAGGCGGCTCCAGGAAACAGATTAATCGCACAGTCATAAGGTCGGTGGGGAGGAAGGGACTGAGCCTTCTGTTTACTGAATACTTCACCCAACTCGTGATATGTTTCTGGAACCAGGGACAAATCAGGAGGAGCAGAGGCACTGACCTGACTGGAAACGGCAGGAGAACAGGCAGTCCTAAGACAGTTAGCATGACAATCAATGCTCCAACTACTTATCTTACCCGTCACCCAATCAAACGAGGGATTGTGTTCCTTCAGCCAGGGGTAACCAAGAACCAGAGGAACATGGGGTGAGGACAGAATGAAGAAGGAGATAAACTCTGAATGATTCCCCGACAACAACATCTTAACCGGTTCAGTCCTCATAGTGATCCGTGCCAGACTACTGCCGTTCAGAGTGGTTGCTTCAGTGGCTTCCGGCAATTGCTCCTTGGAAAGCCCCAGCTGTTCCACCAAGTCGGCATCAATAAAGCTGCCATCGGCACCTGAATCGATAAAAGCGTTCATCTCTAAGCTCTGATCCTTATTCATAAGGGTCGCAGGAAAACGGGGTCTGACAGGATTCTTGAGAGGTTGAAACTGGCTCGCTAAAATTCCTCCCAAAACTAGCGAGCCGGGCAGTTTAACGAGCACTGTGGACAAGCAGAGATGTAATGTCCTGAGCTACCACAGTAGAGACAGCTGTTGGTCTCACGTCTACGTTGGCACTCCTCCTTAGTTAGCCTGTGTCTCCCCACTTGCATTGGTTCAGGATCTGGTGGCAAGACCCCTCCACTAATCCCGTGTGGGGAATAACGATCAATACGTTCTGGTTCACTTCCTGAACCGAATGGTAACCGAGTTGCTGATTGATTGGATGGGCCCCACTGCTTCTGCCTCCTTCTCTCTCGGACTCTATTATCTACCCGAATAGATAAAGTGACCAATCTGTCTAGGTCACTAGGCTCTGGATAAGATATCAGCTCGTCTTTGAGTTGCTCCGACAACCCCTGGTAAAAAGCCGCTTGTAGTGACTCCTCATTCCAACCACTCTCCACAGCCAATGTCCTGAACTCGATCATAAAGTCTGCCACACTGCGAGCTCCTTGGCGAAGAGTGAACAAACGTTTAGCTGCGTCCTTACCTCGGACTGGATGGTCAAAAAGCCTTCTCATCTCTCCTGTGAATTCCTGGTATGAAGCCATGCAGGTCTCCTGTCGTTCCCAAATGGCTGAAGCCCATTCCAGAGCTCTTCCACGCAGCAGTTCAATAACAAAGGCTATCCTAGCCTTGTCAGTGGCGTAAGAATAGGGCTGCAGATCAAACACTAACCCACACTGCATAAGAAACGAACGGCATCTTCCCAAATCCCCTTCATATTTATCAGGCGTCGGTACCTTGGGTTCACGGAAGGAAACCGCATCAGACACGGCAGGTGAGATGGGTGAAACAGGTGGTGAATGAATCGCCAGCAAACTGAGCTGATCCTGGATTTGTGTCAAGCTAGCAGATAAATTCTGGATTGCACCCGCTATCTCCTGTAGCGCCGTCTTGTGTTGTCCCAGTGTCTTCCCCTGCTGGGTAATGGCATGGCAAACGGAATCCAGGTCCGCTGGGTTCATCCTTGGCCGGATCGTTCTGTCACGTTTCTTCAAAATCGAACCCAGAAGCAGACCAGGACAACGAGAGTAGGAAGAAGGTGAGTATTTATTTACAAGTGAATGTGAGTGGGTAGATATATCCAGGTGGCGTAGCGGGCAGCGGTGGTGAGTTGATGGGAGTAAATAGGTGGATCCAATGGGGAAGCGGAATCCTCCGACGACCAGGCGGGAATGGGGTAAATGATCCGGGTGAGTAACTGAAGACAGAACAAACGGAGGTAAGTTGAAGGCAAGCAAGACGTACAAAACAACAAAACTAATTCTATCCAACTTGAGGCTGATACTATGGCACAACATACTGTTCATGGCTAACGATCCGGCAGGGAATGGTTGTCCGGGCTTATGAAGAGGAGAGATGATGATCAGGACCAGGTGTGCAGATAGCTGATGGGATACAGGGCGGGTAATCAGAACTCCCAACTGGCTACATTGCCCGGCAACCAGACAGGGTGCGTTCCAGGACGCCGGAAAAAACACTCCAGGACAGAACACTGGCAAAAAACAGACTCAGGAAACGGGATTCGTGACACTATATTTAATTTTTTGGGGGGGAGCCTAGCTTCCCTTGGTGTCCATGAATACCTGCCACCACACACACACACACACACACACACACACACACACACACACACACACACAAACAAGTGTACACACACACACAGACACACACACACACAAACAAGTGTACACACACACGCACAGAGACACACACACATACACAAACACAATCTATCACACACCCAAACATACACACATACACACATATAAACACACATGCACACACAGACACACCCACACACCAGGCACGTGCACAGATAGCGGTCTACCTTTTACCTGTGTCTAGCACTGGCCCCTTTGCCCTCCCACCTACCAAGTGCCCTTTTGGGTGGTGGTATACATATTTTTTGTAATACAGTTTTTGTCGTTGTGGTTCTGATCCCATTGTCCACAAGTCATTGTGACATCTGTATAAAGATGTCACGTGCAGCTCCCAGTTGGGTGTTTTTAGCCAGCTAAATAGTTCAATTACCAATAGTACTGCCACAGCAGCATAGCATTTGATTAGCACTTGATAAAACTTGATTTACATCGTCACCAATATTCGGTCTGGTTGGCTGAAACTCTAACACTTTTTCCAATTGCTTGGATACAATACACATAAAGCTAATATCATTTGTTCATTGAACTAAAATCACCTGTTCAAAATGACACGACTTAACATCAAAGTATTACCATTTCAGAATGAAATTCACACATTACATCTGAGATAACTATCAATTGATACAACTGCTCAAAATGATAAGTAACTGTTGCATTACTCTTAATGCAGAGTTTTATGGAAACTGACAAACAATATTCCATGTTTAGATCATGAAAGTTTCAGGATAACGAGATCCATTGACACCAATTACTGTGGAACATGAACACATTGGAAAACATTATCTATGAATGTAATATTTCATCATCATTCTTTATTCATCATTCTTTCTTCACTGTTTCTATGGTCCACTTTTTCAGACCATGTTTTCAGATTTGACATTACTGTACACCCATCGGCCACTTTATTAGGTACACCTATATAGTAGTGGGTAGGACCCCCTTTTGCCTCCACAACAGCCTGAATTATTCACGGTGTTGTATGTAAAGAGATGCCATTCTGCACATTTGTGGCCTCTCTGTTAGCTTGAATGAGTCTGGACATTCTCCTCTGACCTCTCTCATTAACAAGGTGTTTTTGCCCACAGAACTGCCGCTCACTGAATGTGTTTTGTTTATCGCACCATTTTCTGTAAACTCCAGAGACTGTAGTGCATAAAAATCCCAGGAAGGCAGCTGTTTCTGAGATGCTGGAATCACCATGTGTGGCATCAACAATCATACCACGGTCAAAGTTGCTTAGATTACTCATCTTGCCTGTTCTAAGGTTAGGTCGAACAACAACTTAAGCTCTCTACTCTATATACCACATGATTCGCTGTTCGAATTTAACCTTCCTTGATGGGCTAAATCAGGTCTGTAGAGCTGATGGCATGACCTATGTCATTGTGTGGGATAATGTCAGGTTCCACCATGCTCAGATGGTGCAAGCATGGTTTCAGGCCCATCCACAATTTACCACCCTGTACTTACCCCCATACTCTCCTTTCCTAAAACCCGATTGAGGAATTTTTCTCCACATGGTAGTGGAAGGTATATGATAGGTGCCCTCATGAACAAGCCACCCTTCTCCATGCCATGGATGATGCATGCAATGGCATCACGGCAGACCAGTGTCAGGCTTGGATTCGCCATGACAGAAGATTCTTCCCAAGATGTTTGGCTAATGAAAACATCCATTGTGATGTGGATGAGAACCTATGGCCAAATCAACAAGACAGGGTGAGGGAAATATAGAAGTACAGTAATCAATATTTTGTTTTTCTTTTTACAGTAAGTCAGGTGAGGAACACTGCAGTGATGTTTTACAGTAAGCCAGGTGAGGAACACTGCAGTGATGTTTTACAGTAAGTCAGGTGAGGAACACTGCAGTGATGTTTTACAGTAAGCCAGGTGAGGAACACTGCAGTGATGTTTTACAGTAAGCCAGGTGAGGAACACTGCAGTGATGTTTTACAGTAAGCCAGGTGAGGAACACTGCAGTGATGTTTTACAGTAAGCCAGGTGAGGAACACTTCAGTGATGTTTTACAGTAAGCCAGGTGAGGAACACTGCAGTGATGTTTTACAGTAAGCCAGGTGAGGAACACTGCAGTGATGTTTTACAGTAAGCCAGGTGAGGAACACTGCAGTGATGTTTTACAGTAAGCCAGGTGAGGAACACTGCAGTGATGTTTTACAGTAAGCCAGGTGAGGAACACTGCAGTGATGTTTTACAGTAAGCCAGGTGAGGAACACTGCAGTGATGTTTTATAGTAAGCCAGGTGAGGAACAGTGCAGTTGATGTTTTACTGTAGTTTTTTATATTTTTGTAGCTAGTTATTTTTGCTTTGTTGTGATTTTATTGTTGTGATTTTATTATATTTCATCAATACATTTCAGATTTTGTTCAATGATTCCACTGTGTCTGTAGTATTCTCTCTACTAGTCATTTTACAGTGATGTATTTACATGTAGTAGCATAATGAAACATGTATCACATATTTCGTACTACAATATTGTACAAAGAACTACACAGTGAAACTATCGGTATCTTGTGTGTGTGTGACCTAAGTTAATGTTCCTATGGTATTTCATGATAAATTAGTTATTTGAACCAATGATTCTGCAAGTGCAAGGTTTCTTTAAAGATATGAATGCACAATGCAGTGTTTTGAACATTGGACAGCCTGTGTTACAAGTGATGACCGTTTTGAGTTTTGTGTCTAGAGTTTTGAAAAATGACCACAAGGTTCTGAAATTAGTGCCAAAGTGATTGTTAAAAACTGTATTAGGATCATCATTAGCGGCTGCAAATGCATCAGCTATTCTTCCTGACATAAAATGCTGACTACACTGCTCGAGTCGTATGCGTGAGAGTTGCAAAATATATTTAGACATAAACTCGGCAAAAAAAGAAGTTGCCCTGTTTCAGGACCCTGTCTTTCAAAGATCATTTGTGAAAATCCAAATAACTTCACATATCTTCATTGTAAAGGGTTTAAACACTGCTTGTTCCCATGCTTGTTCAATGAACCATAAACAATTAATGAACATGCACCTGTGGAATAGTCATTAAGACACTAACAGCTTACAGATGGTAGGCAATTAAGGTCACAGTTATGAAAACTTAGGACACTAAATCAGGCCTTCCTACTGACTCTGAAAAACACAGAAAGAAAGACGCCCAGGGTCTCTACTCATCTGCGTGAACGTGCCTTAGGCATGCTGCAAGGAGGCATGAGGACTGCAGATGTGGCCAGGGCAATAAATTGCCATCTCTGTACTGTGAGAGGCCTAAGACAACAACAACAACTGCCCAAGTTACACCAGGAACGCACAATCCCTCCATCAGTGCTCAGACTCTCCGCAATAGAGAGGCTGGACTGAGGGCTTGTAAGTCTGTTGTAAGGCAGGTCCTCACACACACACAAAAACCCAACGTTGCTGGACCAGACAGTACTGGCAAAAAGTGCTCTTCACTGACGAATCACGGTTTTGTCTCACCAGGGGTGATGGTCGGATTAGCGTTTATCGTCGAAGGAAAGAGTGTTACACAGAGGCCTGTACTCTAGAGCGGGATTGATTTTGGAGTTGGAAGGTCCATAATGATCTGGGACGGTGTGTCACATCATCGGACTGAGCTTGTTGTCATTGCAGGCAATCTCATCGCTATGTGTTACAGGGGAGACATCTTCCTCCCTCATGTGGTACCCTTCCTGCAGGCTCCAGCATGACAATACCACCAGCCATACTGCTCGTACTGTGCGTGATTTCTTGCAAGACAGGAATGTCAGTGTTCTGCCATGGCCAGCGAAGAGCCCGGATCTCAATCCCATCCACGTTGGATCAGAGGATGAGGGCGAGGGCTATTTCCCCCCAGAAATGTCTGGGAATTTGCAGGTGCCTTGGTGGAAGAGTGGGGTAACATCTCACAGCAAGAACTGGCAAATCTGGTGCAGTCCATGAGGAGGAGATGCACTGCAGTACTTAATGCAGCTGGTGGCCACACCAGATACTGACTGTTACTTTTGATTTTGACCCCCCCCCCCTTTGTTCAGGGACACATTATTCAATTTCTGTTAGTCACATGTCTGACAAACATGTTCATTATATATCTCAGTTATTGAATCTTGTTATGTTCTTACAAATATTTACACGTTTTAAGTTTGCTGAAAATAAATGCAGTTGGCAGTGAGAGGACGTTTCTTTTTTTGCTGAGTTTACATGTTATTCAATTATTGCACCCACACTGGTCGCGCGTGCCAACGAGTGTCTGCGTTGCTAAGCGCTAAAATAGAAGTCAGTTCTACTTGTGACGCTGATCACGCTGCAAGTCCTGCCTCTCCCATCTCCTCATTGGTTATACCCACGTGGGTGACTGAAAGACAAACGGAGGTCTTGGTGGTAATGCACCTTATGAAACTTAGTTGCCAATCCCAATATATAAACTCCAAAGAAGAAAAGGCCTGGAAGGAGGAGAGATGACTAGAAACAATTTGGTTGACCGTTTTATGTGTGGATTAGAGAGAGAGGACCTTGTGCATTTCAGGTAAAATACGAACAGTGCAAATACGAAAAGTGCAAATCAATCCCAGAACAACAGCAAAGGACCCTGTGAAGATGCTGAAGGAAACAGGTACAAAAGTATCTATATCCATAGTAAAATTTGTCTTACATCGACATAACCTGAACGTCCGCTCAGCAAGGAAGAAGCCACTGTTCCAAAACCGCCATAAAAAAGCCAGCCTAAGGTTTGCAACTGCACATGGGGACAAAGATTTTACTTTTTGGAGAAATGTTCTCTGGTCTGATGAAACAAAAATAGAACTGTTTGGCCATAATGACCATCATTATGTTTGGAGGAAAAAGGTTGTGGCTTGCATGCTGAAGAACACCATCTCAACCATGAAGCATGGGGGTGGCAGCATTATGTTGTAGGGGTGCTTTGCTGCAGGAGGGACTAGTGCACTTCACAAAATAGATGGCAACATGAGGTTGGAAAATGATGTGGATATATTGAAGCAACATCTCAAGACATCAGTCAGGAAGTTATAGCTTGGTCGCAAATGGGTCTTCCAAATGGACAATGAACCCAAGCATACTTCCAAAGTTTTGACAAAATGGCTTAAGGACAACAATGTCAAGGTATTGGAGTGGCCATCACAAATCCCTGACCTCAGTCCTATAGAAAATATGTGGGTAGAACTGAAAAAGCGTGTGCAACAAGGAGGCCTACAAACCTGACTCAGTTACACCAACTCTGGCCAAAATTCACCCAACTTATTGTGGGAAGCTTGTGGAAGGCTACCCAAGACATTTGACCCAAGTTAAGCAATTTAAAAGCAATGCTACCAAATACTAACTGAGTGCATGTAAACTTCTGGGAATGTGATGAAATAAAAAAAAGCTGAAATAAATCATTCTCTCTACTATTATTCTGACATTTCACATTCTTAAAATAAAGTGGTGATCCTAACTGACCTAAGACATGGAATTTTTACTAGGATTAAATGTCAGGAATTGTGAAAACTGCATTGAACTGTATTTGGCTAAGGTGTATGTAAACTTCCGACTTCAACTGTAGTACATGCACCAGCACTTCATAGTTTATTTCCTTATAGAATCATTACTGTGGGAACAGTGCTGGAGTTAAAGAATGACTGCTGTCCAGAAATAAATGAAATCATTCAGAATAGCACCATGAGTAGGCCTATATCTTCGGCAAAAAGGATCAATAGCTTATTTTATAAAATTGCCTATCTGTGGATTGTGTGTAGCCCAATAACGAGGCATAGCCTACAGTCGGGAACGCATGGAATATCTCTCAGTGATCTGTCAAATACAGTTGTGGGAAAATACAGGCTGGAAATCACATGGCTCCTGCTGTAAAGTGAAGACTAATCTGCCTGCTGTATGCTACCATAATATTTTATCAACTTCTAAATGTGCCTATCGAGCAAACATTGTTTACAATATAAAACATCGCTGACGAGTGAGCTGCGCATCATTGGGTGAATCAGAGAAAGTGAGCTGCGCATCATTGGGTGAATCAGAGAAAGTGAGCTGTGCATCATTGGGTGAATCAGAGAAAGTGAGCTGCGCATCATTGGGTGAATCAGAGAAAGTGAGCTGCGCATCATTGGGTGAATCAGAGAAAGTGAGCTGCGCATCATTGGGTGAATCAGAGAAAGTGAGCTGTGCATCATTGGGTGAATCAGAGAAAGTGAGCTGTGCATCATTGGGTGAATCAGAGAAAGTGAGCTGCGCATCATTGGGTGAATCAGAGAAAGTGAGCTGCGCATCATTGGGTGAATCAGAGAAAGTGAGCTGCGCATCATTGGGTGAATCAGAGAAAGTGAGCTGCGCATCATTGGGTGAATCAGAGAAAGTGAGCTGCGCATCATTGGGTGAATCAGAGAAAGTGAAAGCTTGTTTTGGACTGTGATTTCCTCCTCATATTGTACAAAATGCGTCTCCTCACACCTACAGTCGGCTATTGATGGATTCAAGATGAGATCTTTTTTTTTACATAAACACATGCATTTAAAATGCAACATTAAACATGATAACCAGCTTTATCCAGTCAGTTTCCAACCAGGAGAACAACTATGTTCACATTTGAAACACTAGTGTTTAATGCCCCATTGTCCTGTTCAGGTTGCAATTAGTCATTAGACATGGATGTGACTTTCCATGCCTTTTATTCATATCAGTGTTAGGAATGTCTGTCATCTTACCTACATTACGTTTCAGCACAACTGAACTGAGGATATTTGATTCAAGAAATATTTTCAATCGCTTGGTGTTGTTACTGAACCGTGTTGAGTTATTTTCCATTAACTGAAAGTGAAAAAGACATTGTTATCATATTTCCCAGCATGCTTTGTTGCAGATTTATTTAAAAAATAGTTTGTTTTAATATCCATGTTTCCTAATGCATATTGTTTGATTAATTTATCTTATTAATTGATCACACATTACTGAGATGGTTGTTCTTGTCACGATCGTCTGAATGAATGGACCAAGGCGCAGCGTACTTAGAGTTCCACATGCTTAATAAATATGAAGCTCACCAAAAACAAATGGAAGGAAAGGAAACGTGATGTTCTGGGCTGCTCACAGGCAGCTACACTAAAACAAATGGAAGGAAAGGAAACGTGACGTTCTGGGCTGCTCACAGGCAGCTACACTAAAACAAATGGAAGGAAAGGAAACGTGACGTTCTGGGCTGCTCACAGGCAGCTACACTAAAACAAATGGAAGGAAAGGAAACGTGATGTTCTGGGCTGCTCACAGGCAGCTACACTAAAACAAATGGAAGGAAAGGAAACGTGACGTTCTGGGCTGCTCACAGGCAGCTACACTAAAACAAATGGAAGGAAAGGAAACGTGACGTTCTGGGCTGCTCACAGGCAGCTACACTAAAACAAATGGAAGGAAAGGAAACGTGACGTTCTGGGCTGCTCACAGGCAGCTACACTAAAACAAATGGAAGGAAAGGAAACGTGACGTTCTGGGCTGCTCACAGGCAGCTACACTAAAACAAATGGAAGGAAAGGAAACGTGATGTTCTGGGCTGCTCACAGACAGCTACACTAAAACAAATGGAAGGAAAGGAAACGTGATGTTCTGGGCTGCTCACAGGCAGCTACACTAAAACAAATGGAAGGAAAGGAAACGTGACGTTCTGGGCTGCTCACAGGCAGCTACACTAAAACAAATGGAAGGAAAGGAAACGTGACGTTCTGGGCTGCTCACAGGCAGCTACACTAAAACAAATGGAAGGAAAGGAAACGTGACGTTCTGGGCTGCTCACAGGCAGCTACACTAAAACAAATGGAAGGAAAGGAAACGTGACGTTCTGGGCTGCTCACAGGCAGCTACACTAAAACAAATGGAAGGAAAGGAAACGTGATGTTCTGGGCTGCTCACAGGCAGCTACACTAAAACAAATGGAAGGAAAGGAAACGTGATGTTCTGGGCTGCTCACAGGCAGCTACACTAAAACAAATGGAAGGAAAGGAAACGTGACGTTCTGGGCTGCTCACAGGCAGCTACACTAAAACAAGATCCCACAAACAGCAGGTGGGGAAAAGGCTAAATATCATCCCCAATCAGAGACAACGATAGACAGCTGCCTCTGATTGGGAACCATACCAGAGAATTTAAAGGATCTCTAAGGTCAGGGCATGACAGTTCTAGTTTAGATGGTTTCTGTAGTCTTTTTGTTGTACTTCACCTGGTGGTGGTGATAAAATACTCAAATTGTTGGATATCCTCCCTCTGGCTGGATTCTGATAGGAATTACTAATCACTTCACAACCAGTGTATTATAATTTGCAGCTCTAATATGGCCCATGAACCAGGATTTCAGACCACAATGTCTAGGATAACTAGGCCATAACTAAAGTCCTTATGACATGTATAATGTGTTGTCATAAAGGGTTTACTTGTGAAATTCACTTCGGCAGTCAACTGGTGAAGGCTTCAGGAATGGAGGTATCTGAATGCAACAACCTGTCTGTCACTAACAAACACAGTCATGGGTGGGTATCTCACATGGACTCAAAAAGCACTACATTGTTAAAACCTCCAGTGGTTAGTGTTTAAAACATAAACCCCCGGGGCTGAATAAACGTGTTCTGGTGTTTACAAAGTGTTACAGCTGAATAAACGTGTTCTGGTGTTTACAAAGTGTTTCAGCTGAATAAACATGTTCTGGTGTTTAAAAAGTGTTACAGCTGAATAAACGTGTTCTGGTGTTTAAAAAGTGTTACAGCTGAATAAACATGTTCTGGTGTTTACAAAGTGTTACAGCTGAATAAACGTGTTCTGGTGTTTAAAAAGTGTTTCAGCTGAATAAACATGTTCTGGTGTTTAAAAAGTGTTACAGCTGAATAAACGTGTTCTGGTGTTTAAAAAGTGTTACAGCTGAATAAACATGTTCTGGTGTTTAAAAAGTGTTTCAGCTGAATAAATGTGTTCTGGTGTTTACAAAGTGTTTCAGCTGAATAAATGTGTTCTGGTGTTTACAAAGTGTTACAGCTGAATAAACATGTTCTGGTGTTTACAAAGTGTTACAGCTGAATAAACGTGTTCTGGTGTTTAAAAAGTGTTTCAGCTGAATAAACATGTTCTGGTGTTTACAAAGTGTTACAGCTGAATAAACATGTTCTGGTGTTTAAAAAGTGTTACAGCTGAATAAACATGTTCTGGTGTTTAAAAAGTGTTACAACTGAATAAACGTGTTCTGGTGTTTAAAAAGTGTTACAGCTGAATAAACATGTTCTGGTGTTTACAAAGTGTTACAGCTGAATAAACATGTTCTGGTGTTTAAAAAGTGTTTCAGCTGAATAAACGTGTTCTGGTGTTTAAAAAGTGTTACAGCTGAATAAACATGTTCTGGTGTTTAAAAAGTGTTACAGCTGAATAAACATGTTCTGGTGTTTAAAAAGTGTTTCAGCTGAATAAACGTGTTCTGGTGTTTACAAAGTGTTACAGCTGAATAAACATGTTCTGGTGTTTAAAAAGTGTTTCAGCTGAATAAACGTGTTCTGGTGTTTAAAAAGTGTTACAGCTGAATAAACATGTTCTGGTGTTTAAAAAGTGTTACAGCTGAATAAACGTGTTCTGGTGTTTAAAAAGTGTTACAGCTGAATAAACATGTTCTGGTGTTTAAAAAGTGTTTCAGCTGAATAAACATGTTCTGGTGTTTACAAAGTGTTACAGCTGAATAAACATGTTCTGGTGTTTACAAAGTGTTACAGCTGAATAAACATGTTCTGGTGTTTACAAAGTGTTACAGCTGAATAAACGTGTTCTGGTGTTTACAAAGTGTTACAGCTGAATAAACATGTTCTGGTGTTTAAAAAGTGTTACAGCTGAATAAACATGTTCTGGTGTTTAAAAAGTGTTACAGCTGAATAAATGTGTTCTGGTGTTTAAAAAGTGTTACAGCTGAATAAACGTGTTCTGGTGTTTAAAAAGTGTTACAGCTGAATAAACATGTTCTGGTGTTTACATTATAAATGTGTTTTCATTGAAATTCTAAATGCCTTTACACGTTTAAAAAGTGTTACAGAAAAGCTGTGTCCAGACCCTAAACATTTGGTTTTACAGTTTAGACTACTAAAAGTAGTCCCCGTGTGTGCAACTTCTGTAATCGTCTCTACTGCTCTATGCCACTACTCAAATGTAATGATATGCATATCGGAGTGTAATGTAACACTGACAACTGTGTGTGTGTGTGTGTGTGTGTGTGTGTGTGTGTGTGTGTGTGTGTGTGTGTGTGTCTGTGTGTGTGTGTGTGTGTGTGTGTGTGTGTGTGTGTGTGTGTGTGTGTGTGTGTGTGTGTGTGTGTGTGTGTGTGTGTGTGTGTGTGTGTGCGTGTGCGTGTGCGTGTGTGCGTGTGTGATTGCGTGCGTGCCTGTGTGTTAAGCTATCTGAGTGTAATAACCCTGACAACTAAACTATGTGTGTGTGTGTGTGTGTGAGTGCTTAACACTGACAACTGCCATCTGAACACTGACAATGACTAATGCGACACCCTGTTGCTCTAATCTCTATACCAGAATCAGCCTTAGTATAATGACTACAGCAACCTTGACTCTGAATGAAATTAACATCCCAGCATTCGTTTAAACCGTTGAAATGAACGTCTCAACATTCATTGGGACTGAAACTATTAATTGACATCTGGAGACAGCTAGTAATGTGTTGTGGTATGAAAATGAATGGAGGCTTTTTCTTTCTCACTGTGTTGTCCTATCATTATATTATTTAAACCTCCGTCCCTTTCATAGAAGCAATCAGTGTGGAGATGAGATTGAAAATTATAATTAGAACAGGAAAGGGGATGGATAGTGCCTGATTCATGCTGATGACACTGTGCTTTTCATGGACAACAATCACCAAGCTAAATATTAAAAAACAATACCCTTTTCATACATAGGATGCTTCTACAGTAACCGGTCGATAGCAACAATTGATAACATTTCAGACAATTAAAAAAAAAGTTCTGTATCAGAAGCGTCTGTACCTATTCAGACAATATAATTATCCTCCGGCATAGACTGATCGGTATTGTTTCCATGACAACAAGAAACGTTGCTGAATTATGTGCTGTTGTTTTTCTGCTGTTTTTTTAATGGTAGGGTAGATACAGTACATGTGTTTTCTTTCTACTAAATGTATTGGTAAGTCATTGTATTTAACAAACTTCAAAGCGAGGGTTCTGCGCACAGGCAGCTCTAGATCATTTGATTGACAGTTAGTTCTGGTTGCCTGGTGATGGACCTTAGCACCGCTTAAGAAGAGGCATTATTTTACAAACAAGTTAAATGCCTGTTCAGCTGAGCTTCGAAACGATCTCCAGAGAATTTTTCGTTGCACGATTTAAAAGCTGTAGTGTACCCTTTCAGACAAACAAACATGTTATAGCAAGGTGCCACATTCCATATGTCTGATTCTACTTAGGGGTGTTACTTGTTTCATGATGATGACACTTTACTTTGCTGGATAGCAATGGAGGGAAATTCCTGAGACCTGACGAAGATGGAGATCATGACCAAGATCCTTTTTTACCATAGAGGTGGTAAAGAGGTCAATGGAACTTGACCAAAACAATGGAAAATACCATGGAAACGCGTGGGGGAAAAACGTGTGGGGGAATTTTGCCCATGGCAAAATGTGCCTATATTTAGGCTATATATGAACAGGAGTTCCTAAAAAGGAACAACTTCTAAAAAACGAAAACAACCAAATATATCAAGATCCGACTTTAGGAAACACATTTTGGGCCTGTTAGAATATATCAATCATCACAGTATCCACTTTACTACAGTAGATGAGATTTGTTGAATGTTCGCCAATATGGATATATATCCTTCTATCCCAACGGTCTGTTTTCCATTGACCTCTTTACAGCATCTGCATCATATCTTTAACCCAAGTAAATTCCAGAGAAGATGACGAAGATCTTATAAAAAGTAAAGGCGAAGATTCTACTTTACCATATCACTATTTTTACAGCCTAACACTCCATGAAAAGTGACGTGTTTTACCTCACATGCTGCTGTAACAATTCTAGTAGTATTTCTTCCTCCTCTCCTTACAGGAAGCAGAGGTTAGTATTCAGTTCATATTGTGACCTTTGACTTCTCTTAGTCACCACCACCTTTAAACACACACACACACACACACACACACACACACACACACACACACACACACACACACACACACACACACACACTGTCAGATTCACTCTAGTGCGTAATGCAG
This sequence comes from Oncorhynchus kisutch, assembly GCF_002021735.2. Lineage (NCBI taxonomy): Eukaryota > Metazoa > Chordata > Actinopteri > Salmoniformes > Salmonidae > Oncorhynchus > Oncorhynchus kisutch. The sequence goes on along the minus strand of NC_034194.2, from coordinate 32,664,478 downwards.
GAGCACGCTAACAGTAGCAGCAGTAGCAACAGAAGCAGCAGGAACAACAGCAGCAGTAGAAGTAGTAGCATCAACGGCAGTAACAATAGTAGCACTATCAGTAGCAGTAGAAGTAGTAGCATCAACGGCAGTAACAATAGTAGCACTATCAGTAGCAGTAGAAGTAGTAGCATCAACGGCAGTAACAATAGTAGCACTATCAGTAGCAGTAGAAGTAGTAGCATCAACGGCAGTAACAATAGTAGCACTATCAGTAGCAGTAGAAGTAGTAGCATCAACGGCAGTAACAATAGTAGCACTATCAGTAGCAGTAGAAGTAGTAGCATCAACGGCAGTAACAATAGTAGCACTATCAGTAGCAGTAGAAGTAGTAGCATCAACGGCAGTAACAATAGTAGCACTATCAGTAGAAGTAGAAGTAGTAGCATCAACGGCAGTAACAATAGTAGCACTATCAGTAGCAGTAGAAGTAGTAGCATCAACGGCAGTAACAATAGTAGCACTATCAGTAGCAGTAGAAGTAGTAGCATCAACGGCAGTAACAATAGTAGCACTATCAGTAGCAGTAGAAGTAGTAGCATCAACGGCAGTAACAATAGTAGCACTATCAGTAGCAGTAGAAGTAGCAGTAACAGCAGTATTAGCAGAAGCAGCAGTAGCAGCAGTAGATTCAGCATACATAGTAGCAGTAACCGTAGCAGAAACAAACGTAGTAGTAGTGGCAGTAGTAGCATCAGCAGCAGCAGTAGAAGCAGCAGAAGCATGAGCAGTAGCAGTAGTAGCAGCAGCAGCAGCAGTAGAAGCAGCATAAGTAGAAGTATTGTGACCTTTGACTTCTCTTAGCCACCACCACCTTTAAACACACACACACACACACACACACACACACACACACACACACACACACACACACTGTCAGATTCACTCTAGTGCGTAATGCAGGAGCACGCTAACAGTAGCAGCAGTAGCAACAGAAGCAGCAGGAACAACAGCAGCAGTAGAAGTAGTAGCATCAACGGCAGTAACAATAGTAGCACTATCAGTAGCAGTAGAAGTAGTAGCATCAACGGCAGTAACAATAGTAGCACTATCAGTAGCAGTAGAAGTAGTAGCATCAACGGCAGTAACAATAGTAGCACTATCAGTAGCAGTAGAAGTAGTAGCATCAACGGCAGTAACAATAGTAGCACTATCAGTAGCAGTAGAAGTAGTAGCATCAACGGCAGTAACAATAGTAGCACTATCAGTAGCAGTAGAAGTAGTAGCATCAACGGCAGTAACAATAGTAGCACTATCAGTAGCAGTAGAAGTAGTAGCATCAACGGCAGTAACAATAGTAGCACTATCAGTAGCAGTAGAAGTAGTAGCATCAACGGCAGTAACAATAGTAGCACTATCAGTAGCAGTAGAAGTAGTAGCATCAACGGCAGTAACAATAGTAGCACTATCAGTAGCAGTAGAAGTAGTAGCATCAACGGCAGTAACAATAGTAGCACTATCAGTAGCAGTAGAAGTAGTAGCATCAACGGCAGTAACAATAGTAGCACTATCAGTAGCAGTAGAAGTAGTAGCATCAACGGCAGTAACAATAGTAGCACTATCAGTAGCAGTAGAAGTAGTAGCATCAACGGCAGTAACAATAGTAGCACTATCAGTAGCAGTAGAAGTAGTAGCATCAACGGCAGTAACAATAGTAGCACTATTAGCAGTAGCAGTAACAGCAGTATTAGCAGAAGCAGCAGTAGCAGCAGTAGATTCAGCATACATAGTAGCAGTAACCGTAGCAGAAACAAACGTAGTAGTAGTGGCAGTAGTAGCATCAGCAGCAGCAGTAGAAGCAGCAGAAGCATGAGCAGTAGCAGTAGTAGCAGCAGCAGCAGCAGTAGAGGCAGCATAAGTAGAAGTAGCAGCAGTAACAGTAGGAGAAACAAAAGTAGTAGCAGTAGCAGTGGCAGGAGTAGCATCAGCAGCAGCAGCAGCAGCAGCAGCAGTAGTAGCAGCAGCAGCAGCAGTATCAGGAGCAATAGCAGCATCAGTAACAATAGCAGCAGTAGCAGTATGAGCATTAGCAGCAGTAGCAGTATTGTCAGTATTAGCAGCAGTAGCAGTAGCAGCATTGGTAGAAGTAGCAGTAGCAGTAGCAGCAGCAGCAGTATAAGCAGTAGCAGTAGCAGACGCAGCATAAGTAGAAGTAGCAGCAGTAACAGTAGCAGAAACAAAAGTAGTAGCAGTAGCAGTGGCAGGAGTAGCATCAGCAGCAGAAGCATGAGCAGGAGTAGAAGAAGTAGCAGCAGCAACAGTATTAGCAGCAGTAGCAGTGTCAGCTGTGCTAGCAGTATTATCAGCAGCAGTAGCAGCAGTAGCAGTAGGAGATTTAGCAGCAGTAGCAGTATTGGCAGTATTAGCAGCAGTAGCAGCATTGGTAGAAGTCACAGAAGTAGCAGCAGTATCAGTAGAAGCAGCAGCAGCAGTAGCAGTACTAGCACCAGTAGCAGTAGCAGTAATAGTAGAAGCAGCAATAGCAGTAGTAGCAGCAGGAGAAGTAGCGGTATTACTAGTAGTAGCAGTAGTAGTAGTAGCAGCAGTGTCAGTAGTAGCAGCAGCAGTAGCAGCAGTAGCAGTAGCAATATTAGTAGCAGCAGTAGCAGTATTAGCATAAGTTGCAGCAGTATCAATTGCAGCAGTAGCAGAAGTAGCAGTAGCAGTAGTACTAGTAGCAGCAATAGCAGTAGTAGCAGCAGCACGAGAAGTAGCAGTAGTGCTAGTAGCAGCAGTAGTAGTAGCAGTATTAGCAGCAGTAGCAGCAGCAGTAGCAGAAATTACAGCAGTAGCAGCAGTAGCAGTATTAGCAGCAGTAGCAGTATTACCAGCAGTAGCAGCAGTATATCCTGTGAAGTACATTAAAGAGTTCAGGGTCAGCCTGTTGACCTCGGACTGGGGTGAACCAGATAAGGATAAGGAATTTGGAGAATATTGACTGTGCCCTTCACATTTGTCCCATTGTCTCCTTTCCTTCTATAAGCTCAACAAACTA
>NC_034194.2:32618944-32656444 GCF_002021735.2 Oncorhynchus kisutch | reverse complement strand
GTTTTGAAAAAATAGTTTTAATGGTATTGAAACAACATCCCATGACTATTTCCAAATACCCCAGTGTACCGTACGGTTATACCGCCCAAGCTGTGCATAGATAATAAACAGTGACTACAGTGAGTAGTGTAAAAACAAAGGGGGGGGTGTGTCAATGTAAATAATCCAAATGGCCATTTGATGAATTGTTCAGCAGTCTTATGGCTTGGGGGTAGAAGCTGTTATTGAGCCTTTTCGACCTAGACTTGCCGTGCGATAGCAGAGAGAACAGTCTATAACTTGGGTGACTGGAGACTTTGATCATTTTTGGGGCCTTCCTCTGACACCGCCTCTTACCCTCTGTGGCGCCTTATGGTCAGATGCCGAGCAGTTGGCATACCAGAACTTGATGCAACCGGTCAGGATGCTCTCGATGGTGCAGCTGTATAACTTTTTGAGGATCTGGGGACCAATGACAATCTTTTCAGTCTCCTGAGGGGGAAAAGGTGTTGTCGTGTCCTCTTAATGACTGTCTTGTTGTGTTTGAACCATGATAGTTCATTGGTGATGTGGACACCAAGGAACTTGAAACTCTCGACCCACTACACTACAGCCCTGTCGATGTTAATGGGCCCTGTTCGGCCGTCCTTTTCCTGTAGTCCACGATCAGCTCTTTTGTCTTGCTCACATTGAGGGAGAGTTTGTTGTCCTGGCACCACATTGCCAGGTCTCTGACCTCCTCCCTATAGAATGTCTTATCGTTGTCGTGATCAGGCCTACTACTGTTGTGTCATCAGCAAACTATTATATATATTTTTATTTTACCCATTTTTCTCCCAATTTTGTGGCATCCAATTGGTTGTTACAGTCTTGTCTCCTTGCTGCAACTCCCATATGGACTCGGGAGAGGCGAAGGTAGAGAGCCATGCGTCCTCCGAAACACAACCTAGCCAAGCCGCACTGCTTCTTGACACAATGCCCACTTAACCCGGAAGGCAGCCGCACCAATGTATCGGAGGAAACACCGTACACCTGGTGACCGTGTCAGTGTGCACTGTACCCAGCCACAGGAGTCACTAGTGCATGATGGGACAAGGACATCCCTGCCGGCCAAACCCTCTCCTAACCCAGACGACGCTGGGCCAATTGTGCGCCGCCCCTGGAACTCCTGGTCGCGGCCGGCTGCAACGGAGCCTGAACTCTAACCCAGAATCTCTAGTGGCACAGCTAGCCCTGCGATGCATTGCCTTAGACCACTGCACCACCTCGGGAGGCCCGTCATAAGCAAACTTAATGATGGTGTTGGAGTGGGACTAAGAACGCACCCCTGAAGGGGTCCCAGTGTTACGCATCAGAGCGGCAGATGTGTTGTCGGCTACCCTTACCACCTGGGGGCGGCCCATCTGGAAGTCCAGGATCCAGTTGCAGAGCGAGGTGTTCAGTCCCAGGTCCTTAGCTTAGTGATGAAATGTATTGTCACTATAGTGTTGAACGCTGTTGTAGTCAATGAAAAGCATTCTCACATAGGTGTTCCTTTTGTCCAGGTGGGAAAGGGCAGTGTGGAATGTGATTGAGATTGTGTCATCTGTGGATCTGTTGGGGTGGTGTGCGAATTGGAGTGAGACTACGGTTTCCGGGATGATGGTGTTGATGTGAGTCATGACCAGCCTTTGAAAGCACCTCATGAGTGCTTCAGGGCGGTAGTCATTTAAGCAGGTTACCTTCACATTCCTCAGCACAGGGACATGGTGGTCTGCACATGGTGGTCTGCTTGAAACATGTAGGTATTACAGACTCAGTCAGGGAGAGGTTGAAAATGTCAGTAAAGACACTTGCCAGTTGGTCTGCGCATGCTCTGATTACACGTCCTGGTAATCCGTCTGGCCCCGCCGCCTTATGAATATATAAGCCGCACTGCTCTCTTAACCCGGTAGCCAGCCTCACCAATGTGTTGGAGGAAAGACCATCCAGCTGGCGACCGACCCACCACAAGGAGTAGCTAGAGCACAATTGGACAAGAAAATCCCAGACGGCCAAACCCTTCCCTAACGATACTGGGCCAATTATACACCACCTCTTGGGTCTCATGGGTCTCCTATAGACCCTGGAATCGAACCAGGGTCTATAGTAACAGCACAAGCACTGTGATGCAGTGCCTTAGACCCCTGCGCCACTCGGGAAGTCTCTTAATGTCTGAACCTAGACAGAAAAACACTCATCTGAGAGAAAAGTTATCTGACCTTCGATTAGAAGACACAGCACTCAAAAGAGAGCAACAGAGAGTCAATATCTAAACCCCAATACGGTGTGTTCTGCATACCAACAGAACGTTGAACTTCTCCCTTTCCTTGCTCTGAGAACTTTTACAGGGAGGATTATGTGGTGGTAGAAGGAAGCTGAAGTCTGTTGGCTAATTAACCGATGCAGACCCCTGAATCAACACTTCTGTTGTGGTAGAAGGAAGCTGAAGTCCGTTGGCTAATTAACCGATGCAGACCCCTGAATCAACACTTCTGTGGTGGTAGAAGGAAGCTGAAGTCCGTTGGCTAATTAACCGATGCAGACCCCTGAATCAACACTTCTGTGGTGGTAGAAGGAAGCTGAAGTCTGTTGGCTAATTAACCGATGCAGACCCCTGAATCAACACTTCTGTGGTGGTAGAAGGAAGCTGAAGTCTGTTGGCTAATTAAACGATGCAGACCCCTGAATCAACACTTCTGTGGTGGGCCCTCGCACCGGAACCCCTTTTGCTGCAGCGACCCTAAGTGTGTGTTTGTGTGTGTGTTGTCTGTGTGTGTGTAAACCTCTGTCTATTAATAATGGGCTTCTCTTTAATCCTAATCCGGGAGAGAGCAGTCCTATCAGTGTGTACTGTGTGTGTGTCTTCACCTCAGACCTCTGCCTCATTCAGTACCAGTTGGACACTGACGCCGGCGTAGCATTGTGCCTCACCTCTCTCCCCCGGTTCCCAGCGCTCTCTCTGCTGTGAGGCTAATCCCATGCTATGGCAAACAGCGCGGCGCTCCCTCCTCCCGGTCACGGCACCCAGCAGCGTACCTGTCAGCCCCCGGTGGGCCCCGGCGGCTCGGGTCTCAGGAGGCTAAATGAAAACACACAGCTGGAAACGGGACGAGGTTGGAGAGGACGCTTAGCTTGGCTCAGACCCCCCTGCTCTCCAACCTCCCTGTTTACCTCAATCACACATGCAAAACATCCAGACAGATATGCATGAATATGTATGCACAAAGTGTGTGACAAACTCAGACTCTCAGCCCCCCATCGGCTATAGCCAACAAACAGACAGAAATGTCTATGCTGGCCTCCCTTGTGGCACATTTCCACTGAAGATTTACCCCGGTGTTTTATCCAAAAGGCTCAGACTTTTTGTTTTCCATCTATGTGGGCCAGCAATCGTGTTTCACTGGGCCTTGGTTCTGGTGGACCTGCTCTAACTTGGGGCCAAGGCAAGACCATCGGGGCTTTTCGGGTGGGACATAAGTAACCATGGCTTACTGTGAACATGGGTTTACACCTTCGATGGTTAACGCCTTCTCACAAAGCAAATGTTTTGGTTGTGCAGAGGTTGTTGATTCTCCTCACTGTCAGCCTTGGAAACACAATGTCCCTAGTATCACATAAGGGTGACACTGTCTAGCTTAACACTGGCATTACTAGGGTGGCAGGTAGCCTAGTGGTTAGAGCATTGTGCCAGTAACTGAAAGGTTGCTAGATTGAATCCCAAACTGACAAGGTACACATCTGTCGTTCTGCCCCTGAACAAGGCAGTTAACCCACTGTTCCTAGGCTGTCTTTGTAAATAAGAATTTGTTCTTAACTGACTTGCCTAGTTAAATAAAATGTTAAAAATACAGGTGAAAAGCAGCATTGGAGAACTGGGATTATGGAGGGAAATGATGTGTCCATTTGTGATAAAAAAAAAAATAATGTCTGTGTTCTGTTTGTGCTTTTCTAAAAAACTATTTCTGTGTTCATGCAAGTGACTGATTGAACAAATCTTCACTATTAGTATCTGCAATTTGGCAGTATGCCCAAAGCCTTCTTTAGAGAAAGGGATATCTCAGTTTCAAGGTCTCATCTTAGAGAGAAGAATCCTCGTGAGGTATTTGTCTGTCACATGCATGACCCAGTAACGGTCGTCACATGCATGACCCAGTAACGGTCGTCACATGCATGACCCAGTAACGGTCGTCACATGAATGACCCAGTAACGGTCGTCACATGAATGACCCAGTAACGGTCGTCACATGAATGACCCAGTAACGGTCGTCACATGCATGACCCAGTAACGGTCGTCACATGAATGACCCAGTAACGGTCGTCACATGCATGACCCAGTAACGGTCGTCACATGCATGACCCAGTAACGGTCGTCACATGAATGACCCAGTAACGGTCGTCACATGCATGACCCAGTAACGGTCGTCACATGAATGACCCAGTAACGGTCGTCACATGAATGACCCAGTAACGGTCGTCACATGAATGACCCAGTAACGGTCGTCACATGAATGACCCAGTAACGGTCGTCACATGAATGACCCAGTAACGGTCGTCACATGAATGACCCAGTAACGGTCGTCACATGAATGACCCAGTAACGGTCGTCACATGAATGACCCAGTAACGGTCGTCACATGAATGACCCAGTAACGGTCGTCACATGCATGACCCAGTAACGGTCGTCCATGAATGACCCAGTACGGTCGTCACATGAATGACCCAGTAACGGTCGTCACATGAATGACCCAGTAACGGTCGTCACATGCATGACCAGTAACGGTCGTCACATGAATGACCCAGTAACGGTCGTCACATGCATGACCCAGTAACGGTCGTCACATGAATGACCCAGTAACGGTCGTCACATGAATGACCCAGTAACGGTCGTCACATGAATGACCCAGTAACGGTCGTCACATGAATGACCCAGTAACGGTCGTCACATGAATGACCCAGTAACGGTCGTCACATGAATGACCCAGTAACGGTCGTCACATGAATGACCCAGTAACGGTCGTCACATGCATGACCCAGTAACGGTCGTCACATGAATGACCCAGTAACGGTCGTCACATGAATGACCCAGTAACGGTCGTCACATGAATGACCCAGTAACGGTCGTCACATGAATGACCCAGTAACGGTCGTCACATGAATGACCCAGTAACGGTCGTCACATGCATGACCCAGTAAACGGTCGTCACCATGCATGACCCAGTAACGGTCGTCACATGAATGACCCAGTAACGGTCGGTCACATGAATGACCCAGTAACGGTCGTCACATGCATGACCCAGTAACGGTCGTCACATGCATGACCCCAGTAACGGTCGTCACATGAATGACCCAGTAACGGTCGTCACATGAATGACCCAGTAACGGTCGTCACATGAATGACCCAGTAACGGTCGTCACATGAATGACCCAGTAACGGTCGTCACATGAATGACCCAGTAACGGTCGTCACATGAATGACCCAGTAACGGTCGTCACATGCATGACCCAGTAACGGTCGTCACATGAATGACCCAGTAACGGTCGTCACATGAATGACCCAGTAACGGTCGTCACATGAATGACCCAGTAACGGTCGTCACATGCATGACCCAGTAACGGTCGTCACATGCATGACCCAGTAACGGTCGTCACATGAATGACCCAGTAACGGTCGTCACATGAATGACCCAGTAACGGTCGTCACATGCATGACCCAGTAACGGTCGTCACATGCATGACCCAGTAACGGTCGTCACATGCATGACCCAGTAACGGTCGTCACATGCATGACCCAGTAACGGTCGTCACATGCATGACCCAGTAACGGTCGTCACATGCATGACCCAGTAACGGTCGTCACATGCATGACCCAGTAACGGTCGTCACATGCATGACCCAGTAACGGTCGTCACATGAATGACCCAGTAACGGTCGTCACATGCATGACCCAGTAACGGTCGTCACATGCATGACCCAGTAACGGTCGTCACATGCATGACCCAGTAACGGTCGTCACATGCATGACCCAGTAACGGTCGTCACATGAATGACCCAGGTAACGGTCGTCACATGAATGACCCAGTAACGGTCGTCACATGCATGACCCAGTAACGGTCGTCACATGAATGACCCAGTAACGGTCGTCACATGAATGACCCAGTAACGGTCGTCACATGAATGACCCAGTAACGGTCGTCACATGAATGACCCAGTAACGGTCGTCACATGAATGACCCAGTAACGGTCGTCACATGAATGACCCAGTAACGGCGTCACATGAATGACCCAGTAACGGTCGTCACATGAATGACCCAGTAACGGTCGTCACATGCATGACCCAGGTAACGGTCGTCACATGAATGACCCAGTAACGGTCGTCACATGAATGACCCAGTAACGGTCGTCACATGAATGACCCAGTAACGGTCGTCACATGAATGACCCAGTAACGGTCGTCACATGCATGACCCAGTAACGGTCGTCACATGCATGACCCAGTAACGGTCGTCACATGCATGACCCAGTAACGGTCGTCACATGCATGACCCAGTAACGGTCGTCACATGAATGACCCAGTAACGGTCGTCACATGCATGACCCAGTAACGGTCGTCACATGCATGACCCAGTAACGGTCGTCACATGCATGACCCAGTAACGGTCGTCACATGAATGACCCAGTAACGGTCGTCACATGAATGACCCAGTAACGGTCGTCACATGCATGACCCAGTAACGGTCGTCACATGCATGACCCAGTAACGGTCGTCACATGCATGACCCAGTAACGGTCGTCACATGCATGACCCAGTAACGGTCGTCACATGCATGACCCAGTAACGGTCGTCACATGAATGACCCAGTAACGGTCGTCACATGCATGACCCAGTAACGGTCGTCACATGCATGACCCAGTAACGGTCGTCACATGAATGATGCAAAAATGTATTATGAATAAGCTAAATCATGCAAATATAACTGTTAGCTATTTAACTATTTGATTTAGAATTTGAAGACACCTTGAAGTTTCCAAATAATATATAAAAAATATATTTAATGAAAATTTGCTTTACCTTAAGCCCATACAAACACATGGAATAACAGATTCACTACCCCCCAAAAATCTAAAGGAAGTTTGTTCTGAAGTATCTGTCCTACATGTGAGAGATATAAGAAAGATCAGGAAACATATATATATATTGACATGTATTTAACCCCATATTTTTAGCATTAAATGCTTTCCGTATCTACTTCCATTTTTTTTTAAATGTAACTGGTACTGGGGAACCTTCAGACGAAGTTAGAGCAAAACAACCCACTTGTACACGTTTGTGAGAGTCTCACCTATTAGTGTGTTGCCCAAACGGTTCATACGCTACAGAGACAAGTTGGCAGATTAGATGAGTCTCCTGACACTTGTGGAGGTCGTAGAGCAAAACGGGATGTCTCGTGGTGTCTCACGGTCTGGCAAACTCCGCTCTAGGTCTGTCACCTTTCACCGCAGGTGCGGAAATCAGACAAATTTGGATCCCTATGATTGAGATACATCCGATGCAAAAACAGATATCTTTAGCTTAAGCTGACAGATTTTTATGGGGATTTGTGCATTATGCTAATTCCATTTCCTCTCGTACATCAACCTTAGGGGGTGTGTCATCAGTCTGCACAGCATTATAGAGAACGTACCGGTGAATCAAGACACCAGCAGGCTCATGAACAGCTTCTATCCCCATTCCATGAGACTACGAAATAGTTAACTAAATAGCTAACAAAACCGTTACATGGCTCCATCTGAGTTGACCCTTGTATTATTTATTTATATGTCTCTATGCACACTCACAGGACTCTACACACTCACACACTGATACTCTAACACACACACAAACACTCTCTCCATCCTTTGCTCACACATATAATACGCACATACATTTAAACTGACTCTACACACACCCACTCACATACAATCCTCATATGCACTGTTTATCATATATCATGATGCCTAGTCACCATATCCCAATACATATAAACCTCTATCGACCCAGTATCACGGCAAAACGGCACATTGTAAATATGGTAGTGGAACTGACCCTGTATATATTATTCTTACTTACTTTGTAGTGTTCTTATTTCTTATTTCTTTATCTTGTGTGTTTTTGTTCTGCCTGATTATTTGTACTATTACGGTGTTTTTGATTACTGCATTGTTGGGGTTAGAGCTGGCAAGAAAGGCTTTTCACTGTAGTTCTGTATGTGACATTAAAACTTGAATCTTGACACACACACTTACAAATATATGGTGTTTTGGTTTTGGTCCTTTTTTAAATGAGCTCACTACTCATTCCTGACATACTCAGAGCCCAGTGGACCATTATATCCCACTTGAAGTAGTAAAATCCAATCAGTTCTCTCTCTCCTCCTCTCTCTTTCGCTCTCTCTCCTCTCCCCATCTCTCTAATTCCGTTTCTCCATCTCCTGCCCTTTCTTTCTCTCTCTCTCTCTCTCTCTCTCTCTCTCTCTCTCTCTCTCCTCTCGCTCCTCTCCCTGTGTCACACCCTGATCTGTTTCACCTGTTCCTGTGACTGTCTCCACTCCCTCCAGGTGTTGCTTGTTTTCCCCAGTGTATTTATCCCTGTGTTTCCTGTCTCTCTGTACCAGTTCGTCTTGTTTGTTTCCAAGTCAATCAGCGGTTTTCCCGTTCTCCTGCTTTTTGCATTCTCCTTTTTCTAGTCCTCCTGGTTTTGACCCTTGCCTGTTTCTGGACTTTGTACCCGCCTGCCTAACCATTCTGCCTGCCTTGACCACGAGCCTGTCTGCCACTCTGTACCTCCTGGTTTTGATCTTTTTGCCTGTCCACGACCATTCTCTTGCCTACCCCATTGGATGAATAAACATTGTAAGACACCAACCATCTACCTCCTGTGTCTGCATCTGGGTCTCGGCTTGTGCCTTGATACCCCGTCTCTCTAGTTCCCTTTCTCACCCCTTCCCCTCTCCCTTTCCCTCCTATCCCTCTTTCCCCCTCCTCTCTCCCTTCCCTCTAACACGACCTTGTCCCCAGCTTCCGTTCCTCATATATTAACACGAGGAAACAGACGATCCCTAGTGGGAAAGACAAATGTTGTTTTCTTCCCCATAGGGCCATATGGGGCTGTTTCTGAAGATTTAGATCTCTTCTCTTGTCCCCTCTTTTCTCCTCTCTTCTCTCCTCTCTCCACTTTTCTTCTTCTCTCCTCTCCTCTCTCCACTTTTTCTCTTCTCTTGTCCCCTCTTTTCTTCTTCTCTCCTCTCTTCTCCTCTCTCCACTTTTCTTCTTCTCTCCTCTCCTCTCCTCTCTCCACTTTTCTTCTTCTCTCCTCTCCTCTCTCCACTTTTTCTCTTCTCTTCCACCTCTCCTACCTTCTCCCTCTGCAGATGGTGGGTGTCATGTCTGATGTTTGCTTTTCTGACATCATACCAGAGGCCACATCTGTACTGGCACCTAAACCAGATGCAGATGTGTCACCACGGTTACCTGTCAACCCTCTCCAGATGGAACGGTGTTACACTAAAACAACAGCAAATATGTTAATTTATTTTTCTCTTTTTAATGATTTAAGAACAGTTTATTCAATGTGCAGTGTAGCGAGTTAATCATTGTGTGTGTAACATTTCAGGGGGGAAATATTTAATTATCTTGAATATTTGGCATTGGCTCATCATTTCTTAAACATTTTGTTTGTGTGTTTATTTCCAGAGCGTTTGAATTCCCTATGGTACTAGCCTCTACTCAGGCTAGAGAGAGTACACAGCAGCCTTGTCAGCATGTTTTTTGGTCTGTCAGATAGATTAGCATTCAAATATGTACATAGTTAAAATCTGTAAAGATTTACATGATGAGCAGGTCTCTGGGTATGCTTTCTATGTGGTGGTTCTGAGAAGAAGAAGGATGTGTTCTCGAACATGTAGCTCCAATAATGAGATTTACGTCCTACTTTTAGCATCCCACCTATTATGTACAGTACATGCCAGAGACTCTAAATGAGCTCATTTGAATACGAAGTGGACCTTGATCAAAACGTCCCCTTTTAGAAAGATTTGCCACAGTGATTTATCAGAATTCCTGCATTTTTGAAAGACATTGGGGACTATAGACTTGGCCCTAATCAGGTTAGGGTGAGCCAATATGATAACAATCCGTAGAATATTTTATCATCATTACTGCTGTCTCGAGCTCACATTGACATACTATCCCACACAAGGACAGCCATGACATTAATATTCCTGGTATAGTCATTAAAAATGCATGGACATGCACTATGATAGGCATAACAGACAAGGTAGTATTTCATATTGGACTTCCAAGGCTTAGTCTATTTCCCCACCTGTGTTTTGGTAAAACTCTGAGGGATGGGCCTGGAGAAATGTAACCACTGTTTAATTCATAGCCAGAGCCATGGAGGCATGGACTGACTATCCAATATATACAAATTATAGTTTTAAGCATGTTTTGAGGCTGTACAGTGTTTAATTGCATTTACAATGTTTACAAACATTGGAGTAAAACAAGCTTATATTTTGGGTTCTGATGTGGTACTGCTAAGTTATATTCTTCATGAATCAAAGAGTACATATCATTCATTTATAAGTAAAAAAAACAATTGTCGGAACTGCATATTGCCCCTTTAATGGTCCGTTTTGGGAAACATCATTGGTCAAATCAGATATAGCAAATATTCTCATTTGAAATGGCTGTATCTGCCCTCCATCTATAAGTTGTCATAACAGTGGGGATTTTTCAGTGTCAATTTTCACAGTAAAATGTTCAATCAATGAAATGAAATGACAATATATCAAAGAAGATGAATCATAATTTTATGATAGCAGCTTTGCACTGTCATACAAGAAACTCTGTTTTGTGTATGAGTGTGTGTTAGTATGCCCAGAGGATCATCTGGAGCCTGGGTATGCACATGCCTCTTCCACTCCCAGAGGATCATCTGGAGCCTGGGTATGCACATGCCTCTTCCACTCCCAGAGGATCATCTGGAGCCTGGGTATGCACATGCCTCTTCCACTCCCAGAGGATCATCTGGAGCCTGGGTATGCACATGCCTCTTCCACTCCCAGAGGATCATCTGGAGCCTGGGTATGCACATGCCTCTTCCACTCCCAGAGGATCATCTGGAGCCTGGGTATGCACATGCCTCTTCCACTCCCAGAGGATCATCTGGAGCCTGGGTATGCACATGCCTCTTCCACTCCCAGAGGATCATCTGGAGCCTGGGCAAACATACAGTTCAGCCATAGCCCAGTGGAGGGGTTTACTCCCTGCCAGATAGGCGGTCTCAGCTGCCAGGAACACCGCTCTTCTTTGACCTATCACGACTCAGGAAAAGACCCAGATGCAGACACAGGAGGCGGAGAGTTTGATTCGCTGATATTTTATTATAATACAGGGGGCAGGTCAAGGGCAGGCAGAGGTTCATAAACCAGGTCAGAGTCTGGCAGGTACAAGACTGCAGGCAGGCTGCAGGTAGAAAGGTCAGAACCTGGAAGACTAGAAACAAAAACTTGATAAGAGGAAAAAACGTGAAACACGCTGGTACGACCTGACAATACAAGACGAATTGGCAACAGTCAAACAGAAAATGCAGGTAGGAATACATATGGAAAAATGGGAAACACCTGATGGGGGGGTGGAGTCTAGCACAAGACAGGTGAAACAGATCAGGGTGTGACATGTCCTCTGACCACCCATGGTTCTTCAGCTGCTCCACAGGCCAGTGAACCAGGTCTCCTGAGGATGGGCAGGGTTGGTTTGGGAAGACTGAGAAAAGGCTGGGACAAGGCCGTGCATATATCCTACCGAGACTTTAGAGAGGGGAGGATTGTGTGTGTGTGTGTGTGTGTATATGTACTCTAATTGGTTAAACATAGAAAAGCTAGACCATGAAGTGATACTCTGCCAAACAGATTTGTCCCCTTGACTGATACTCCAGCCAGCCGTTTGGCCAATTGGCCTTCCACTCTGGAGCAACGCAGATCTGGTTCCCTATTGCTAGTACACACACACACACACACACACACACACACACACACACACACACACACACACACACACACACACACACACACACACACACACACACACACACACACACACACACACACACACACCCTCAACCTGGCCCTGGGAATGTTTTAGTTCCAGCCATCAGGAGGTCAGGATGGAGAATCATTACTGTAACTATGGGAACCACAGCTGCAGTCAGGGCCAGGCTACAGTCCCGTGTCCAGCCAAATGCTATCATTTCTCTCCTGGGTTTGGATGGGATAATCCAGCCAAATGCTATCATTTCTCTCCTGGGTTTAGATGGGACCATCCAGCCAAATGCTATCATTTCTCTCCTGGGTTTAGATGGGACTATCCAGCCAAATGCTATCATTTTTCTCCTGGGTTTAGATGGGACTATCCAGCCAAATGCTATCATTTCTCTCCTGGGTTTGGACGGGACTATCCAGCCAAGCCAAGCCTGCCTCTCTCTCCCCCTCCATCTCTTCCTCTCCCCCTTCTCCAATTATTTCTCTCTCTCTCACACACAAACACACTCCCTGACTCTGTCTTCTACAGTTCCCATTTTCATTCGCTGTGGTTAGGTTGTGAGCTAGGGAGAGTCGAAGAAGTTGAATGTTTTTTCATTCAGCGTCACCCCATCAAGGGAAATATACTATTCTTTATAACAAATATATCTACATACAGTATTTTTCAGGATGTTGTGTATCCCTTAACTTTCCACAAAAAAAGTGGTATCTTGGCACAACTTACCCTGGATATCTTTATTTCCCAAACACAATTGAACACAATCACAATCGCTTTTTGTCTTTATTAATTTTAAGCATCTTGTAACACAGGTTTAACACTTAACAAACAGTTTGTACTTAAAAAAAAATACTTTTAACATAGGGCAGGCCCTGTTGAGATGTGCATTACACCTGAGAAGAAAACCTTTCAATTTGCTCAACTTACCATTGGCTTAGCCATTGGCTCAACTTACCCCATGGTCATCATCTCAATTTACCCCAAGGCAAACATTTGGACTATATTAGCCCACACAGCTACAAGGATGCACTTTCATGCTAGGTTTAGGACCTCATGTTGAAGCTTATAGAGACCCAAACCATTGTATAGAACAATCTTTAAATGTTCTACTTTGGTTTAGAGACAAGTATAATGAAACCTCTAGCACAACAAATTAATTTGAATTGGTGTTTTTTACCTAACTTGCTTACCATGTGGTTTCTTCCTTCACAGACTCCATGCAATGATGACCTCTTCCTAAATATTTGGTCAAATTATCAATTTTGTGTATGGTTTCCTAGAAACAAGGATGGCTCAATTTACCCCTTCGGCTCAACTTACCCCACTCTCCCCTACTGTAAGTCCTCGATTGTGTTTATCAGAAATGAATGAGATAAATACAAAAGAAAGGACAAATGACAAACTGTTCTTATTGATTGACTTCAGGAGCAGAACTCATTTGGAAATGTTCATATTAGTAAGTAACAAAATCATCATTGCACATTTCTCGGAGTATAGGAGATAGTAGAGTTATGGAAACATAATTCTAAACAGAGTATAGGAGATAGTAGAGTTATGTAAACATCATTCTAAACAGAGTATAGGAGATAGTAGAGTTATGTAAACATCATTCTAAACAGAGTATAGGAGATAGTAGAGTTATGTAAACATCATTCTAAACATAGTATAGGAGATAGTAGAGTTATGTAAACATCATTCTAAACAGAGTATAGGAGATAGTAGAGTTATGTAAACATCATTCTAAACAGAGTATAGGAGATAGCAGAGTTATATAAAAATCATTCTAAACAGAGTATAGGAGATAGTAGAGTTATGTAAACATCATTCTAAACAGAGTATAGGACGTCAGATAGCAGAGTTATATAAAAAGCATTCTAAACAGAGTATAGGAGATAGTAGAGTTATGTAAACATCATTCTAAACAGAGTATAGGACGTCAGAAAGTAGAGTTATGTAAACATCATTCTAAACAGAGTATAGAACATCAGATAGCAGAGTTATATAAAAATCATTCTAAACAGAGTATAGGAGATAGTAGAGTTATGTAAACATCATTCTAAACAGAGTATAGGAGATAGTAGAGTTATGTAAACATCATTCTAAACAGAGTATAGGAGATAGTAGAGTTATGTAAACATCATTCTAAACAGAGTATAGGAGATAGTAGAGTTATGTAAACATCATTCTAAACAGAGTATAGGAGATAGTAGAGTTATGTAAACATCATTCTAAACAGAGTATGGGAGATAGTAGAGTTATGTAAACATCATTCTAAACAGAGTATAGGAGATAGTAGAGTTATGTAAACATCATTCTAAACAGAGTATAGGAGATAGTAGAGTTATATAAAAATCATTCTAAACAGAGTATAGGAGATAGTAGAGTTATGTAAACATCATTCTAAACAGAGTATAGGAGATAGTAGAGTTATGTAAACATCATTCTAAACAGAGTATGGGAGATAGTAGAGTTATGTAAACATCATTCTAAACAGAGTATAGGAGATGGTAGAGTTATGTAAACATCATTCTAAACAGAGTATAGGACGTCAGAAAGTAGCATTATGTAACCACCATTCTAAACAGAGTATAGACATCAGATAGCAGAGTTATATAAAAAGCATTCTAAACAGAGTATAGGAGATAGTAGAGTTATGTAAACATCATTCTAAACAGAGTATAGGACGTCAGAAAGTAGAGTTATGTAAACATCATTCTAAACAGAGTATAGAACATCAGATAGCAGAGTTATATAAAAATCATTCTAAACAGAGTATAGGAGATAGTAGAGTTATGTGAACATCATTCTAAACAGAGTATAGGATGTCAGAAAGTAGCGTTATGTAAACACCATTCTAAACAGAGTATAGGAGATAGTAGAGTTATGTAAACATCATTCTAAACAGAGTATAGGAGATAGTAGAGTTATGTAAACATCATTCTAAACAGAGTATGGGAGATAGTAGAGTTATGTAAACATCATTCTAAACAGAGTATAGGAGATGGTAGAGTTATGTAAACATCATTCTAAACAGAGTATAGGACGTCAGAAAGTAGCATTATGTAACCACCATTCTAAACAGAGTATAGACATCAGATAGCAGAGTTATATAAAAAGCATTCTAAACAGAGTATAGGAGATAGTAGAGTTATGTAAACATCATTCTAAACAGAGTATAGGACGTCAGAAAGTAGAGTTATGTAAACATCATTCTAAACAGAGTATAGAACATCAGATAGCAGAGTTATATAAAAATCATTCTAAACAGAGTATAGGAGATAGTAGAGTTATGTGAACATCATTCTAAACAGAGTATAGGATGTCAGAAAGTAGCGTTATGTAAACACCATTCTAAACAGAGTATAGGAGATAGTAGAGTTATGTAAACATAATTCTAAACAGAGTATAGAACATCAGATAGTAGAGTTATGTAAACATCATTCTAAACAGAGTATAGAACATCAGATAGTAGAGTTATGTAAACATAATTCTAAACAGAGTATAGGAGATAGTAGAGTTATGTAAACATCATTCTAAACAGCGTATAGGACGTCAGATAGTAGAGTTACGTAAACATCATTCTAAACAGAGTATAGGACGTCAGATAGTAGAGTTATGTAAACATTATTCTAAACAGATTATAGGACGTCAGATAGTAGAGTTATATAAACATCATTCTAAACAGAGTATGGGAGATAGTAGAGTTATGTAAACATAATTCTAAACAGAGTATAGGAGATAGTAGAGTTATGTAAACATCATTCTAAACAGAGTATAGGAGATAGTAGAGGTATGTAAACATCATTCTAAACAGAGTATAGGAGATAGTAGAGTTATGTAAACATCATTCTAAACAGAGTATGGGAGATAGTAGAGTTATGTAAACATAATTCTAAACAGAGTATAGGAGATAGTAGAGTTATGTAAACATAATTCTAAACAGAGTATAGGAGATAGTAGAGGTATGTAAACATCATTCTAAACAGAGTATAGGAGATAGTAGAGTTATGTAAACATCATTCTAAACAGAGTATAGGAGATAGTAGAGTTATGTAAACATCATTCTAAACAGAGTATAGGACGTCAGATAGTAGAGTTATGTAAACATTATTCTAAACAGAGTATAGGACGTCAGAAAGTAGCGTTATGTAAACACCATTCTAAACAGAGTATAGGAGATAGTAGAGTTATGTAAACATCATTCTAAACAGAGTATAGAACACCAGATAGTAGAGTTATGTAAACATCATTCTAAACAGAGTATAGAACATCAGATAGCAGAGTTATATGAACATCATTCTAAACAGAGTATGGGAGATAGTAGAGTTATGTAAACATAATTCTAAACAGAGTATAGGAGATAGTAGAGTTATGTAAACATCATTCTAAACAGAGTATGGGAGATATTAGAGTTATGTAAACATCATTCTAAACAGAGTATAGGAGATAGTAGAGTTATGTAAACATCATTCTAAACAGCGTATAGGACGTCAGATAGTAGAGTTACGTAAACATCATTCTAAACAGAGTATAGGACGTCAGATAGTAGAGTTATGTAAACATTATTCTAAACAGATTATAGGACGTCAGATAGTAGAGTTATATAAACATCATTCTAAACAGAGTATGGGAGATAGTAGAGTTATGTAAACATAATTCTAAACAGAGTATAGGAGATAGTAGAGTTATGTAAACATCATTCTAAACAGAGTATAGGAGATAGTAGAGGTATGTAAACATCATTCTAAACAGAGTATAGGAGATAGTAGAGTTATGTAAACATCATTCTAAACAGAGTATGGGAGATAGTAGAGTTATGTAAACATAATTCTAAACAGAGTATAGGAGATAGTAGAGTTATGTAAACATAATTCTAAACAGAGTATAGGAGATAGTAGAGGTATGTAAACATCATTCTAAACAGAGTATAGGAGATAGTAGAGTTATGTAAACATCATTCTAAACAGAGTATAGGAGATAGTAGAGTTATGTAAACATCATTCTAAACAGAGTATAGGACGTCAGATAGTAGAGTTATGTAAACATTATTCTAAACAGAGTATAGGACGTCAGAAAGTAGCGTTATGTAAACACCATTCTAAACAGAGTATAGGAGATAGTAGAGTTATGTAAACATCATTCTAAACAGAGTATAGAACACCAGATAGTAGAGTTATGTAAACATCATTCTAAACAGAGTATAGAACATCAGATAGCAGAGTTATATGAACATCATTCTAAACAGAGTATGGGAGATAGTAGAGTTATGTAAACATAATTCTAAACAGAGTATAGGAGATAGTAGAGTTATGTAAACATCATTCTAAACAGAGTATGGGAGATATTAGAGTTATGTAAACATCATTCTAAACAGAGTATAGGAGATAGTAGAGTTATGTAAACATCATTCTAAACAGAGTATAGGACGTCAGAAAATAGAGTTATGTAAACATTATTCTAAACAGAGTATAGGACGTCAGAAAGTAGCGTTATGTAAACACCATTCTAAACAGAGTATAGGAGATAGTAGAGTTATGTAAACATAATTCTAAACAGAGTATAGAACATCAGATAGCAGAGTTATATGAACATCATTCTAAACAGAGTATAGGAGATACTAGAGTTATTTAAACATCATTCTAAACAGAGTATAGAACATCAGATAGTAGAGTTATGTAAACATCATTCTAAACAGAGTATAGAACATCAGATAGTAGAGTTATATGAACATCATTCTAAAAAGAGTATAGGAGATACTAGAGTTATGTAAACATCATTCTAAACAGAGTATAGGACGTCAGAAAGTAGAGTTATGTAAACACCATTCTGAACAGAGTATAGGAGATAGTAGAGTTATGTAAACATCATTCTAAACAGAGTATGGAACATCAGATAGTAGAGTTATGTAAACATTATTCTAAACAGAGTATAGGACGTCAGATAGTAGAGTTATGTAAACATTATTCTAAACAGAGTATAGGAGATAGTAGATTATGTAAACATCATTCTAAACAGAGTATAGGAGATAGTAGAGTTATGTAAACATAATTCTAAACAGAGTATAGGAGATAGTAGAGTTATGTAAACATCATTCTAAACAGAGTATAGGACGTCAGATAGTAGAGTTACGTAAACATCATTCTAAACAGAGTATAGGACGTCAGATAGTAGAGTTATGTAAACATTATTCTAAACAGAGTATAGGAGATAGTAGATTATGTAAACATCATTCTAAACAGAGTATAGGAGATAGTAGAGTTATGTAAACATCATTCTAAACAGAGTATATGAGATAGTAGAGTTATGTAAACATCATTCTAAACATAGTATAGAACATCAGATAGTAGAGTTATGTAAACATCATTCTAATCAGAGTATATGAGATAGTAGAGTTATGTAAACATCATTCTAAACAGAGTATAGAACATCAGATAGTAGAGTTATGTAAACATCATTCTAAACAGAGTATGGGAGATAGTAGAGTTATGTAAACATCATTCTAAACCGAGTATAGGAGATAGTAGAGTTATGTAAACATCATTCTAAACACAGTATGGGAGACAGTAGAGTTATGCAAACATCATTCTAAACAGAGTATAGGAGATAGTAGAGTTATGTAAACATCATTCTAAACAGAGTATAGAACATCAGATAGTAGAGTTATGTAAACATCATTCTAAACAGAGTATAGGACGTCAGATAGTAGAGTTATGTAAACATCATTCTAAACAGAGTATAGGAGATAGTAGAGTTATGTAAACATCATTCTAAACAGAGTATAGGAGATAGTAGAGTTATGTAAACATCATTCTAAACATAGTATAGGAGATAGTAGAGTTATGTAAGCATCATTCCAAACAGAGTATAGGAGATAGTAGAGTTATGTAAACATCATTCTAAACAGAGTATGGGAGATAGTAGAGTTATGTAAACATCATTCTAAACAGAGTATAGGAGATAGTAGAGTAATGTAAACATCATTCTAAACAGAGTATAGGAGATAGTAGAGATATGTAAACATCATTCTAAACAGAGTATAGGAGATAGCAGAGTTATGTAAACATCATTCTAAACAGAGTATGGGAGATAGTAGAGTTATGTAAACATCATTCTAAACAGAGTATAGGAGATAGTAGAGTTATGTAAACATCATTCTAAACAGAGTATGGGAGATAGTAGAGTTATGTAAACACCATTCTAAACAGAGTATAGAACATCAGATAGTAGAGTTATGTAAACATCATTCTAAACAGAGTATAGGAGATAGTAGAGTTATGTAAACATCATTCTAAACAGAGTATAGGACGTCAGATAGTAGAGTTATGTAAACATCATTCTAAACAGAGTATAGGACGTCAGATAGTAGAGTTATGTAAACATCATTCTAAACAGAGTATAGAACATCAGATAGTAGAGTTATGTAAACATTATTCTAAACAGAGTATAGGATGTCAGATAGTAGAGTTATGTAAACATCATTCTAAACAGAGTATAGGATGTCAGATAGTAGAGTTATGTAAACATCATTCTAAACAGAGTATAGGATGTCAGATAGTAGAGTTATGTAAACATCATTCTAAACAGAGTATAGGATGTCAGATAGAATGCTCAGTAGTTCTCCTCTGCAAATGCATCTTTATCAGACCTAATGATGTCAGCAGGCTTTTCATGTTGTGTTGGAGGGCTTTCTGATGCTTAGGATGATGAGGGGACATCTCTATCTCTCTTTCTTTCTCTCTCTCGCCAACTGACAAGCCTCTACGCCCTTCCTTTCCCAATGAGTTATTAGCGTGTAGTCTATTTGCATCATCAATGAGTAATTCCTGGTGTCATTTCACACAGATGTCTTAGCAGATTAGTACTGAGGAGAACAGTCAACAGATTTCTCCTTTTTCGTTAGACCCCTTGGAAAGGACAACCACATGTATCAATTTTCATTTCTAATTATTATTGATTTTCCAATGGTTTAATCCAGAGTTCCAAACTGACATGGAAAGGTATTGTACATCTTCTCTATTTACAGTCTGTATGTAATATTGAAACTCAGGGTTATTCATGTTGACTAAACAACTTGAAATATGTAATACCACCAAAATGATCAAAAAGGGAGATATATGGTTCTTATTTGCAGTTGTTCATTAGTAGGGGAGCCGTCCTCCACCTCCTGACTGCTTCTCAAGAAAGCAAGCACAGACACCGTACAGTATCAAGCCCTGTTCTGGTTTTAACTCATGTGAATGTTTATCAAGTTAATTACAGCAAGGAGAGGGGACAAATCTTTGAATTGTTTTGGTTCTAGGATATGACATATAAACTTACGTGTTTTGGTCATAGTTGTCCTAAATGTTCAAGATATCAACATAATTTAAGGAGAGTCTAAATCATTTTTTGTGTGGTGTTTTGGTTAGAGGATACTTGGAGGTATTTCCTGTGTTTGTTTAAGAGATTGATAATATGCCAGCATCTTCTCAGAGGTAAATATTAGTTAGTAAATATTTGCAGTATGTTTTTATGTGTTTATCCATGCAGTGTTCGGTGGACACAAAGTGGACACCATGCCCTTCTGGCACTCCAGGCAGACGAAAACAAACGCTCAAAGTATAGTGAAAAAAGAGCCATGTGTGCTTGGGAAACAGGAAGTTTATGTTGGACATTTTTGCTTAGAGCATCAGTGATATGGTCACCACGCTCTACTTTCCATATGATCTCAGTGACTGGGTTTCATTTGATATGTTTCAGCATCACACGCTTACAGCCTACAGACACACACACACACACACACACATGCTCAGCCCACAGACGGCTGCAGAGATAAAGGTGAACTATTACTCACAGACAACCTTTCATTTCCCTTCATTATGCTTTATTTCTCCTGTGGACTCACACACACACCACATGGAAATATTGTGAAACTTTATAACGTGTGTGTGTGTGTGTGTGTGTGTATGGATGTGTTTGAAAATTAAATGACCCCCTTTCCCCTAGTTTTAGAGGTCACAGACTTCAGTAAGGTACAGCAATAAATTGCATGGCCATGTCTCAACCTCATCCTGCATGCGCGGCACGGTGTGAGTGATGCCCTGTGAACCCTCAGACATGCACACACGTGGCGATCTGCACACA
The DNA here is from genome assembly GCF_002021735.2 of Oncorhynchus kisutch. Taxonomy (NCBI): domain Eukaryota; kingdom Metazoa; phylum Chordata; class Actinopteri; order Salmoniformes; family Salmonidae; genus Oncorhynchus; species Oncorhynchus kisutch. Next base: position 32,635,246 of record NC_034194.2, on the reverse strand, counting down.
CACATAAACACACACACACACACACACACACACACACGCTTTCTTCTATGTTGTCAGAGCAATAAGGAGTCCCATATATGGCGTTATTAATATCAGAGGAATGTTAACTGCTTGTGTGATTGATGACGTTTGTAGCAGGAAAACTATTTCACAGGCCAGAGGACGGGCCAGTGACAGGAAAGAAAAAACCCTGAGGGACACAGACACATAATTTTTAAAAACACACTTGGCACTGACCACTAAATCATTTTCTATCTACAATATGTAGCTCTACCAAACAGATTGAATAGATTCTTCCATTCAACATGGGAAGTTGTTTTAGAGTGATCTTGTATTCACCATTTTTAGGGGAGACTGTTGGTCTAACAAGCTCAGTAGATTACCGTACCTGTTTGTGAAATGTGGGCTAAGTGGGTAGGATGTCTTATAAAGGCCTGTGGGACTTAAAAGCACAACATGGTTAGAACAAGGAGAACGCTGGAAAATGTATGTGTAAAAACACACAGAAAGCTTGACAGTAGAAAGGTGATTTAGGATTAACGCTCTGACTCTTCTTAGGCTACAGTAACCAGAAGAGGAGGAAGAAAACATTCATTCATCTTATACTCCGACTTTGATGTCAATATCATTAATTGAATGAATGAATTAATTTATTTATTGATTTAACATATATTTCACTAGGCAAGTCAGTTAAGAACAAATTCTTATTTACAATGACGGCCTACCCCCGGTCAAACCCGGACGACGCTGGGACAATTGTGCCCCCGGCCGATGGGACTCCCAATCACGGCCGGTTGTGATACAGCCTGGAATCTCGAACAGGGTCTCTAGTGATGCCTCTTGCACTGACATGCAGTGCCTTAGACCGCTGCACCAGTCAGGAGCCCCAAATCTTTTGTAGGATGCAATGACGGAGATTTGTAACATTTGTGAGCAAGAACTGAGCTCTCTCTTTCTCTCTCGCTCTCCCTCCATCCCTCTCATTCGCCCCTATTTTCATCATACTATAATATATACCAATTATGTTTTAACCTCTAGTAACTCCCCATCCCAGGTCCGGGAGAGTAATCATCAACTGACACTAATTAGCATAACGCAACGGACATAAATATTCCTATTCATGAAAATCACAAGTGAAATATATTGAGACACAGCTTAGCCTTTTGTTAATCACCCTGTCATCTCAGATTTTCAAAATATGCTTTACAGCCAAAGCTAGACAAGCATTTGTGTAAGTTTATCGATAGCCTAGCATAGCATTTTGTCCAGCTAGCAGCAGGTAACTTGGTCACGGAAATCAGAAAAGCAATCAAATTAAATCGTTTACCTTTGATGAGCTTCGGATGTTTTCACTCACGAGACTCCCAGTTAGATAGCCAATGTTCCTTTTTTCCAAAAATATTATTTTTGTAGGCGAAATAGCTCCGTTTGTTCTTCACGTTTGGCTGAGAAATCGCCCGGAAATTGCAGTCACGAAAATGCTGAAAAATATTCCAAATTAGCTCCATAATATCGACAGAAACATGACAAACGTTGTTTATAATCAACCTTCAAGGTGTTTTTCAAATATCTATTCGATAATATATCCACCAGGACAATTGGTTTTTCAGTAGGAATAATGGAATAACGGCCTCTGTATTTTACACGAGAATAACTCTGAGAGCATCAGGTGACCACTTGCGCAATGTAGCCGCTTACGGGAATTCTTCAACATAAATGCGTAAAACTATGTCACAAAGCTGTAGACACCTTGGGGAATACGGAGAAAAAGTAATCTGGTTGATAGCCCCATTCACTGCTCAATCGGGACGCATTGGAACGCAGCGCTTTCAAAACATGAGGCACTTCCAGATTGGATTTTTCTCAGGCTTTCGCCTGCAATATCAGTTCTGTTATACTCACAGACAATATTTTTACAGTTTTGGAAAATTTAGAGTGTTTTCTATCCTAAGCTGTCAATTATATGCATATTCTAGTATCTTGTCCTGACAAAATATCCTGTTTACTACGGGAACGTTATTTTTCCAAAAATGAAAATACTGCCCCCTAGTCACAAAATTAATCAGCGTCCCTGCCTCTCACATAAACAGTATGTGATCTCTGGGAGCACATCAAGATTAGACACATTCACTTTGATTCTGTGTGGAGTGTGGAGTGTGGAGAACCTGCTGTCCTCATCTCCCCACATTACCGGGAATACCCATTATAGCTTTGTTTAGTGTGTGTGTGGGGGGGGGGGGGGGGGGGGGGGGGGGGCAGAGCTGGAGTTTTAAACAAACATAATGAAGGTAGGCATTCTTTCTGGATCATTCCATTCATTTAAAATGTTTGTATGTTGGGTTATGTTCGGCTTGTTTAATAATACATTTGTTTCATTACCGCCGGACTTCATACAGCAAGGAGGTTGACTGGGGAACTCTGCTTCACCATAAGGTCGTAAATCATTGAGAAAGGCTGTCTAGATTAGGGAGAGAACTCACCACCAGCCCAACATGCCTTTGCCTTGTAGAAATTAAATGGTTAAATACAGTATTTTGTGGGACTTATGGTATTCCTGACAACACACAGTGTTATTCAGCACTCACAGTTCGTACTAATGATCATGGGACTGGAAGCAGTGAAGCAGAGAGTCACCCCTGTCTCTCCAGCAGAGCCGTGACACCAGGAACCAGCCACCATGGAGCTGCTGCAGTCATTATTTTATAATAGGATCTATGATGTTGGCACTTTTTCCATGGGCCCAACCAACCAAGCATTACTGTACCGTGACCTTACTGTACTGTGACCTGTCTGTACTGTGACCCTGCTATACTGTGACCTTGTGTGTGTGTGTGTCTGTGTGTGTGTCTGTGTGTGTGTGTGTGTGTGTGTGTGTGTGTGTGTGTGTGTGTGTGTGTGTGTGTGTGTGTGTGTGTGTGTGTGTGTGTGTGTGTGTGTGTGTGTGTGTGTGTGTGTGTATGTATGTGTGTGTGTGTGTGTGTGTGAGGGTTCACAGGGCATGTCTGAGGGTTCACAGGGCATCACTCACACCGTGCCGCACAAACAGGCCCAACCTGCCTCTCCTCTCCTGCCAGCTGCCTCCGTTCTCCACTCTGCCCACTCCGCCACCCGACAGGAGAAAAAACAGAATTAGTCAAATCAGGGCCAGGACTGATGAGGAAAAACACAGATCCATTTCCCACACATCTGCCGCCCAATCAGAACGCCTCGCCAGAGGAACAAAGCACACAACACAGAACAGAGAACAGAGAATAGCCTCCTGGGCTGTATGCTATGCCGGGCGGCCGGGCAGCCAGGCTGCCAGACAGGCGGGTTGCTAGGTGTCGGGTTACGTCTGGTCAGTGTGTGGCCTATCTTCGCTCCACTCTACACGGTGCTCTCAGCTTTTGCCCTGGTCGGCCTTCTCCCTGTGTGTAGGGCGGCCGTGTCGGGTTTCCCTTTGCAGCAAGACACACAATGCAGCGACAAATAGAGCCTGATTAGTTCCTTCCTCTTACAAAGCTAGCTTAATCCCTGGGAAAACAGCCTGTCTGTGTGGAGAGAGTGGAGTCCAACGTGCCTTAGCTCTGATGGAGAGGCAAGAGGTGATAAAGGAATGGTATTACTCACGCTGACCTGTGTGAAGGCTCAATGCATGTCAAGGAAATGAAATTGTGCTGGAGGCCGATGAAAGCAACTTCACTTGCTGTTATATGCAAGGGTAATGTTCACACACAGTGGCGTGTGTGCGTGTGTGCATTTGCGTGTCCGCACGTTCATGTTTGACAGAAACTAGGGTGACCACATGTCCCAAAGGACAATTAACTACTTACAAAAAAACATGCTTGTGACAAAAAGCTACAAAAGTAAGTAAATAGCGGTATTAGACAGAAAGTATAGAAGGTGATTAGACAGAAAGTATAGAAGGTGATTAGACTGAAAAGAGAGAAGGTGATTAGACTGAAAAGAGAGAAGGTGATTAGACTGAAAAGAGAGAAGGTGATTAGATTGAGAAGAGAGAAGGTGATTAGACTGAAAGTATAGAAGGTTATTAGACTGAAAAGACAAGGTGATTAGACTGAAAAGAGAGAAGGTGATTAGATTGAGAAGAGAGAAGGTGATTCGATTGAGAAGAGAGAAGGTGATTAGACTGAAAAGAGAGAAGGTGATTAGATTGAGAAGAGAGAAGGTGATTAGACAGAAAGTATAGAAGGTTATTAGACTGAAAAGAGAGAAGGTGATTAGATTGAGAAGAGAGAAGGTGATTAGACTGAAAGTATAGAAGGTTATTAGACTGAAAAGACAAGGTGATTAGACTGAAAAGAGAGAAGGTGATTAGATTGAGAAGAGAGAAGGTGATTCGATTGAGAAGAGAGAAGGTGATTAGACTGAAAAGAGAGAAGGTGATTAGACTGAAAAGAGAGAAGGTGATGAGACTGAAAAGAGAGAAGGTGATTAGACTGAAAAGAGAGAAGGTGATGAGACTGAAAAGAGAGAAGGTGATTAGACTGAAAAGAGAGAAGGTGATGAGACTGAAAAGAGAGAAGGTGATTAGATTGAAAAGAGAGAAGGGGATTAGATTGAAAAGAGAGAAGGGGATTAGACTGAGAAGAGAGAAGGTGATTAGACTGAAAAGATAGAAGGTGATTAGACTGAGAAGAGAGAAGGTGATTAGACTGAGAAGAGAGAAGGTGATTTCGTCAAACTTGCCAGGATCTCCATGCTCATTAGTTGCTCAACATATTTGCCGTTGCTTCACTCAATTCGGTTTTCAAAGTTTCCCTTCCTAACTGTTTTACATTCCCTGAGACCAACCACAAATGTTTCCTTGGTAATCCCAGATTTACATAAAACAGCCACACGTTTGGTATCTCGGTTCTGCATGACCAAATTTTCCACGAGGAAAAGGAGTATAGTTGCACCTCAATCAGATTCTTCAGCTGAATGTTTTTATTTGTGTGGGGGGAGGAGGGTGCAGCCCTCCCAAACAAATTCACTGGCCCATGAATGTTTCCCAAAATCATCCCTTTGTCCAGCATTTGGGTATTTTAACCCATAAGAGTCTAAGCCCTGTCTAAGCCGGGGGAGGCGGGGGTTCTACTAAGTTATATGGAATTCTTTTAAGAAGGTCATACCAAGGATCATTTAACTATTTGATTTTGAATTGTAAGACCACTTGAAGTATAAAAATATATATATAAATGACAAAATTGGATTACATTTTTTTGGTGGGCCTTACTGCTATTAGCCCATACAAACACATTGGATAGCAGATAGTCCTTACTGCTATTAGCGCATACAAACTCATGGAATAACATATTCACTACATGGAACAACAGATAGTACCCCCCAAAAATCGAAAGGAAGTTTGTTCTGAAGTGTCTGTCCTACATGTGAGAGATAAAAGAAAGATCAGGAAACATATATATATATTGACATGTATTTAACCCCTTATGTTTAGCATTATGACCTTCAGACAAGTCTTGTGAAGCCAGTGGGCATCCTTGAGCAAAACAAGGAAAGTTGTCACTAGGGGCAACAAGTAGGTTTGGGTTTTGCTAGGCCGTTGTGGATGGGCGTAATGTCCCTAATCCACATGCTCCAGCTCTGAGGGTCAATCCCAGTGACAGGCACTCATTTTTACAACTTCAAATGTTGATGTTTGGAGAAACGTGGAAAAACATCTAATTCTGCAGTGAGACTGTGAGCACTTGGTATATCTATCAAAGTGTACCACTTCTATTTGACTGTTACATTACATACATGCCAAATGGGTCTCTATCAGTCAAAAGGTTGACAGCGGCCTACTTTCAAAATATTATTTGAAGTCCCAGGTACTTTAAAGAGCCTAGCTGCGATCATTTAACACAGATCTAAATGGAACTGAGGTTGAAGTGATCTGGAAGAAGTCAATAAGGTGACATTTAAACCCAGGTAGGTAACACACTACTGAGGCCATTAAAAACATGAATGATACCCCTACAACTCTAACACACACACACGGGCACACACACACACACACACACACACACACGGGCACACACACACACACAGGCCTCTGCTCTCTCAGATATGTGCTGTGCCGTGGGTGGCTGCCAGAGAGGAGGAAATGGACAGTCACCACCATCCCTCATTGTTACTAACAAGAGAGCTGAGGTCCATATACCCTCTCTCCAGCCCTCCATCCCTCCACCCCCCATCCCTCATTCCACAGCAGCCCAGCAGCCCAGCAATGGCCTGGGTCTCCCTCTCTTCTACTGTCCTTGGAACATCAAGGTGCCTCATTGCATCCCTCCATTGTTTACTTGGAAAGAATTAAAGAAAGTAAGATAGAAAGAATGAAGGAAAGAATGAAAGAAAGAAAGACGTGTGATTGATGATTTCCTGTCTTTTAGATCAGGGGGGTTTACTTTTTCTCTTTCTCTCTCATGGTCTGTTTTGAAGAGCAACTTGCCATGCCGCCCCTCTTTGAGTCTCTAGCTAGCAGCATGTCAACACACACACACACACACAGGCACAAACACACACACATGCCGAAATAAGAAGGATCTTCTTGATCATGAGCAGCTTGTTTCTTCTTGTCATATGATCCAGCTCCTTTGGATATTGTTATGCTATTTGTGGGAGGTCTAACTTCCCAGGCAACTTTTTCAACTCCAACCTATAGACGTTAATGATGTCAGGCTGGTGATGTTTCAAACCAAGGCTCTCGTTAGGGGTACATTTTGCTGATCACATTACAGGAATATTCTCTTACACGTACAGGAAGCTAGCTCGTATCTAATACAAAGGAAATAAGGAAGGTATAATCAGACTTATTGTTCAGTAAGACATTACAGGCTACTCAGAACAGAGCAGACAGAATGCCAACTTGGCTGCGATCATACAGGCAGACGAATTCTGCGCTTTTTTCCACAAATTGGTCTTTTGACCAATCACATCAGAACATTTCACATCTGATCTTTTTCTCAGCGCTGATCTGACTGGTCAAAAGACCAATTAGTGAAAAAAATAATCTGAATGCGTCTGCCTGTGTAAACGCAGCCAATGATAACCAGGGAAAAATATTAATCTGATTATAATGATCACCTTTTGCTTCTGTACGAGAAGTTTCATTAAAGTTGCTTTTGTTACGAGCTGTCGCACTTTGCACAAGGCGTTTTAATAATAAAGGATACCATACCAGTGTGTGGCAATCACAGTGACTCAACTCACATTATAAATTCAAGCAAGGGCTTAGAGCAAAGATTTAGAAAATGATTCCCTAAAAGGATTTTTGTCAGATACTTTCCTCTCTCGCTTACACACACACACACACACACACACACACACACACACACACACACACACACACACACACACACACACACACACACACACACACACACACACACACACACACACACTTTTGTGGGATTCTGCAGGGATGTGTGTCAGGACCTGTCCACTTTGCCTCTGCACCGTTAATGCCCTAAGTGTGTGCTCACTGTGTCCTCACTGTCTTCAATATCCTCACTGTGTCGTCACTGTTCTTACTTTACCATCACTGTCCTCAATGTGTTCACTTTCCTCACTGTCCTCACTGTCCTCATTGTGTCATCATTGTCCTCACTGTCCTCACTGTCCTTATTGTGTCATCACTGTCCTCGCTTCCCTCATTGTGTCATCAGTGTCCTCACTGTCCTCATTGTCCTCACTGTTCTCACTCTGCCCTCACTGTCCACATTGTGTCATCACTGTCCTCATTGTCCTCACTGTGCTCACTGTGCCCTCACTGTCCTTATTGTGTCCTCACTGTGCTCACTGTCATCACTGTCCTCATTATGTCCTCACTGTCCTCATTATGTCCTCACTGTCCTCACTGTAGCCTCACTGTCCCCATTGTGTCCTCACTGTGCTCACTGTCTTAACTGTGCCCTTTTGCTCTTCTGTCTGACCTTCTCTAGAGAAGAATAAGTCCCTCCTCCTTCCTCTTATCCTTCCCTCTCTCCCCTCCTCTCATCCATCCTCTTTTCCTTCCTCTATTCCCTCCTTCCTCTCTTCCCTCCTTCCTCACTTCCCTCCTTCCTCTATTCCCTCCTTCCTCTCTTCTCTCCTTCTGCTCTTCCCTCTCTCTCTTTTCCTTCCTCTCCTCTCATCCTCGATTCCCTCTCTTCCCTCCTTCTTCTTTTCCCACCTCCCTTCTCTTCCTCTATTCCCTCTGTTCCCTCCTTCCTCTCTTCCCTTCCTATCTTCCCTTCCTCTATCTTCCCTCACTCTTTTCCCTTTTTCTCTCTTCCCTTCCCCTCTTCCCATCCCCTCTTCCCATCCCCTCTTCCCTTCCCCTCTTTTCCCTTCCCCTCTTCCCTTCCCCTCTCTCTTCCACTCTCTCTTCCCTTCCCCTCTTCCCTTCCCCTCTTCCCTTCCCCTCTCTCTTCCACTCTCTCTTCCCTTCCCCTCTTCCCTTCCCCTCTTCCCTTCCCCTCTCTCTTCCCTTCCCCTCTTCCCCCCTCTTCATTCTCCGTCCCTCTCTTTATTCCCCCATGTTTTTTGTAGCTGAATGTTTTCCGCTGCATTTTGCGGGCCCTTGGGCGCGCTGGCCCCTGGGTCCTGTGTGTGTGCGTGTGTGTGTGTGTGCGTGTGTGTGCGCGCGTGTGTGTGTGCGATGTGGGGAAGGAGAGCTGAGCAGTAAATCCATGATCTTTAAACCAAGCCGAGTGGTTGGTGATTTACACTACACCGCGGTTACTTGCTCATTTCTCAGACCGTAGAAATATGAACAGTGGAGGAATGAAAACTGCATATTTACTTAGGTGTGATATTAATCACTCATTAGGTCCCCTATTTAACAGAGAGGAAGGCTGCTGAGCATTTGTACACTGGCCGGCACATCGATCATAATTACTCTCCTTATAGTGGGAATACATATGTAAGACCGCCCCCAGGTGGTGGAGTGATTCATTACACCAGGGAGTTGGACATTTCAATCATCCACAGGCTGGCAGGAGGTGTAGGAGTTTACTAATGGGGAGAATGTTTCCACTAAATTAAGTTGAATCTCTAATTACTCTTCTCATTATATGTCAAATACCCACGGTAACCCATTTCCATTTTATATGCACAGCTAATGTTAAATGAATTGGAAGAAAAGTAGCTCTGCCGTTCCATCTAAATAGCCTGCAGTTTGAACAGAAAACAGTGGTCATTTACATGAATGTGGAATGAGTGGAGAGGAGTAGAAGAAGGGCAATGAAGAGATCATTTTGTGTCTGACGTTGAGTCATCCTTAGTTTAGTGTTCTGTTTGAGAAAAGAAAAAAGCAACTCTCCACCTCCTCCATTAACAATCCGAGCGACAATGACGAGGCAAATACAACGCTTTAGCGGACAGCTGTGTTATTTTTGCTCTGATCTCTCTCACTCTTTCTAGGCTGTAATGGTCCATAGAGCTTGCCAGCTCGTAGTCCCCAAAAAAAACGGAAATGAGTTGTTTCTGGTTTGTCCAGCCATTCCTATGGGTCAAATGAATGGGGAAAGAAAGGGGTTTTGGGATAAACGCTGAAAATAAGGTCTGAGATAACACAGGATTAGGAAATCTGATACGTTTTGTTCGATGCGATAATCATAGAGTTAGTTCAAACAAAAAGACGCCATTACAATTGCTCTCTATTGGCTGGTTCTGGGTGTTTGAAACCTTCTCTGTTTGGTTAATTACAGAGCAATTAGAGCAGAGTGGGTCATTGTGAAGTTTCACTATTGGCTTAGCTACATTAGCCGTCTACATTTTACATGAGTCATAAAATCTTCATTCTCTGCCATTTTAAATAAAGGCCGGCGTAGGTGGTTGGAGAGTAGTTTCATTATTCCCCATATCATTTTGTAATTCACTTAATATTCTAGAAATTAGATGGCATGAAGTTGAGAGAAGACCATCCTTTTCTGATTCGTTCTCAGCTCTCTCTGCCCTCCGTGGTTACCTTCCAAGAGTTCCAGTGCAGGTTTGTATTAATGAATCCACCTGCAGTTTCCAAAACACTTTCTTTCTTGTGTCTCTCTGGAGCTCCCACCATCTCTGACAGTTACTGATGCAGACAATAGGAGAGAGCCAGGGAATTGTATTGCATTCAGCTCATTCAGCTCATATTTTAAGGCCAAATGTAAAGAGATAAAATGAGACTGGAGTGTATTGTCCTACTGTATGACACTGTGTAGTGCTGCATTGTCCTACTGTATGACACTGTGTAGTGTTGCATTGTCCTACTGTATGACACTGTTGTGTGTTGAATTGTCCTACTGTGTGACACTGTGTAGTGCTGCATTGTCCTACTGTATGACACAGTGTAGTGTTGCATTGTCCTACTGTATGACACTGTGTAGTGCTGCTTTAGTTGATTGTACACTGGGTGAATGGATCAACGATTAACCTCTCTGGGATATGTGGGACGCTAGCGTCCCAAAAGCCAGGGAAAATGCAGAGCACCAAATTCAAATAAATTACTATAAAAATCAAATGTTCATTAAATCACACATGCAAGATAGCAAATTAAAGCTACACTTGTTGTGAATCCTGCCAACATGTCAGATTTCAAAAAGGCTTTTCGGCGAAAGCAAACAATGCTATTATCTGAGGATAGCACCTCCGTAAACACAGAGAGAAACCATATTTCAACCCTACAGGCACGACACAAAACACAGAAATAAAATATAATTAATCCCTTACCTTTGACGAGCTTCTTTTGTTGGCACTCCAATATGTCCCATAAACATCACAAATGGTCCTTTTGGTCGATTAATTCCGTCGATATATATCCAAAATGTCCATTTATTTGGCGCGTTTGATTCCAACTTGCGCAACGTGATGACAAAATATCTCAAAAGTTACCTGTAAACTTTGCCAAAACATTTCAAACTACTTTTGTAATACAACTTTAGGTATTTTTTAATGTAAATAATCGATAAAATTGAAGATGGGATGATCTGTGTATAATATAGGAAGAAAACAAACTGAAGCATGCTTTCTGGTGTGTGACCCTCGTTCAAGATGGCCGTACTTCTTCATTATACAAATGAATAACCTCAACCAATTTCTAAAGACTGTTGAAATCCAGTGGAAGCGATAGGAACTGCAAGAAGGTCCCTTGGAAATTTGGATTCCCAATGAAAACCCATTGAAAACGAGAGTACACCTCAAAAAACAAAATCGGAATGGTTTGTCCTCTGGGTTTCGCCTCTATCTAACAGGACACTTCAAGTGACCCTCGTTCAAGATGGCCGTACTTCTTCATTATACAAATGAATAACCTCAACCAATTTCTAAAGACTGTTGAAATCCAGTGGAAGCGATAGGAACTGCAAGAAGGTCCCTTGGAAATTTGGATTCCCAATGAAAACCCATTGAAAACGAGAGTACACCTCAAAAAACAAAATCGGAATGGTTTGTCCTCTGGGTTTCGCCTCTATCTAACAGTACACTTCAAGTGACCCTCGTTCAAGATGGCCGTACTTCTTCATTCTACAAATGAATAACCTCAACCAATTTCTAAAGACTGTTGAAATCCAGTGGAAGCGATAGGAACTGCAAGAAGGTCCCTTGGAAATTTGGATTCCCAATGAAAACACATTGAAAACGAGAGTACACCTCAAAAAACAAAATCGGAATGGTTTGTCCTCTGGGTTTCGCCTGCTAAATCAGTTCTGTTATACTCACAGACATGATTCAAACAGTTTTAGAAACTTCAGAGTGTTTTCTATCCAGATCTAATAATATGCATATCTTATCTTCTGGGGATGAGTAGCAGGCAGTTGAATTTGGGCATGCATTTCATCCGGACGTGAAAATACTGCCCCCTGTCACCAAGAAGTTAAATAGATAAACAATTTGAAGTGGTCCATCAGAACATGTTAAAAGGAGGGGAAATATAATATAACTATAAAGACTTGATTAAGGCAAATCATAACTAAAACTCATCTGCTTTTCCAATTGATCTGGAGAACATGTTCTTACCAGGCTTATAGAAGAGCAGCCATGTTACCATTTACATAAGCCTTTAAGAGATGGGAACAAAGTTGCTCCAGTACATTTTAAGTGGGTTTATCTTTATAAATGAATATGGTTAGATCTGAGAGACAACTGTTATACCAAACAAAAGGCATCACAAGACTAGATGTAGCATCAACTGCAGTGACGCACTTTATCAAACAATTGCCATTTCCAAATGAAATAAACATCACAAATGATTACGCCCATTATGAACCTACACTGAGTGTACAAAATATAAGGAACACCTCCTCTTTTCATGACATAGACAAACAGGTGAATCCAGGTAAAGGCTATGATCCCTTATTGATGTCACTTCTTAAATCCACTTCCATCAGTATAGACAGGTTAAAGAAGGATTTTTAAGCCTTGAGACGATTGTGTATGTGTGCCATTCAGAGTGTGAATGGGCAAGACAAAAGATTTAAGTGCCTTTGAAATTGGTATGGTAGTAGGTGCCAGGTGCACCGGTTTGAGTGTGTCAAGAACTGCAACGTTGCTGGGTTTTTCGCGCTGAACAGTTTCCTGTGTGTATCAAGAATGGTCCACCACCCAAAGGACATTCAACCAACTTGACATAACTGTGGGAAGCATTGGAGTCAACATGGTCCAGAAACCATGTGTAACGCTCTAGACAAATCGAGGTTGTTCCGCAACTCAATATTAGGAAGGTGTTCCTCATGTTTTGTACACTCAGTGTATAGTCTGTCAAAGATAATGACCGTATCATTGCTAAGCATCACAATGTGATTTGAGTGAAAAGATACACGTCATGTTTGTTGAGTCAATATATTGCATTCAATGTACCACTATGACTCATGTCCCAGTATCCCTGTTGTGATAGCTTTTAAATGCTGTGGTAAGTGAATGATGTTGTCGTTTATTATTATTGGGCATTGTGCACAGGTTAATTTTTACAAATCCTACTGTGTTCCAGACGATTTGGAGCGATTTAAAAGTTTTCTCTCTGAAAAATGTAGCTCATTTAATCTGATTGTCATAAGGTTCCATGAACACACACATTACATTTAGATGATTTTCATAACAATTTGTGTGTTTTATTTTACTTTTGTACACCTTTGGTGAAATGAATGGGTGAGACTACAATTAGTGTCGAAAATTGAGTTCAGGCACATGCCCATTCATCAGATGGACACACTTCCTCTCCCAGACCCCCACATGCATGTGTGTTTGAGCACACACACACCTCACTCCCCTTCTTGGCTTCCATGGCAACCCCCACGGGAACCTTTTCCCAATAGAATCTTTCCCCCAGGGGAACCACACCTGTTGGCATTCTCACAAACAATCACAACATTGTTTCAATAATATATAGAACTTTCCTCACAGCTCTGGTATATAAAGCTTTTTTGAGGACTTGCTCACAATTCATCTGTGGCACCACAGTGGCCAAACGATATACTGTATGTGAGGCTCTTGATCATATCTTTGATCGTGACACTGGTGAGGAGGAGAGAGTCCTTGTTAAACTTTGACACAAAGTGGTCTGTGATAAGTAGCACAATATGTTTCATCTGAGTATTTGTTATTGTCAAAATATAATGTCCATACATTATGCTTAATTGACTAAAAACGAGTTGTATGAGCTCAGGTCAATGAGGCCTATAGGCCATAAATAGCAAATAGAAGTTCAAAACTTGTAATGTTCACAAGACCTTAAGTTGATAAAAAGATCTAACAACATTAGGTGATAATATATGTATTATTATGGAATTATAATCAGCTATAATGGGGCTGTCATTTTGGACTGGGAACACAGAATCAATGAACATGAAACGAAGGGTTAAGGTGCTGTAACTGTAACAGCATGGTATGCTACCATGTATTGTAATACAGTTGAAGTCGGACGTTTACATACACTTAGGTTGGAGTCATTAAAACTCATTTTTCAACCACTCCACAAATTTCTTGTTAACAAACTATAGTTGGTTAGGACATCTACTGTGTGCATGACACAAGTAATTGTTTACAGACAGATTATTTCACTTATAATTCCAGTGGGTCAGGAGTTTACATACACTAAGTTGACTGTGCCTTTAAACAGCTTGGACAATTCCAGAAAATTTTAATATCTTTAGAAGCTTCTGATAGGCTAATTGACATCATTTGAGTACCTGTGGATGTATTGCAAGGCCTACCTTCAAAATTGCTAACTCAGGAAAAAAATTGTAGACCTCCACAAGTCTGGTTCATCCTTGGGAGCAATTTTCAAACGGCTGAAGGTACCATGTTCATCTGTACAAACACTAGTGTGCAAGTGTAAACACCATGGGACCACGCAGCCGTCATACCGCTCAGGAAGGAGACACGTTCTGTCTCCTAGAGATGAATGAACTTTGGTGCAAAAAGTGCAAATCAGTCCCAGAACAACAGCAAAGGATCTTGTAAGAATGCTGGAGGAAACAGGTACAAAAGTATCTAAATCCACAGTAAAACTAGTCCTATATCAACATATCCTGAAAGACCGCTCAGCAAGGAAGAAGCCACTGTCCAAAACTGCCATAAAAAAGCCAGACTAAGGTTTGCAAATGCACAAAGATCGTACTTTTTGGAGAAATGTCCTCTGGTCTGATGAAACAAAAATATAACTGTTTGGCCATAATGACCATCGTTATGTTTGGGGGAAAAAGGGGGAGGCATCCCAACCGTGATGCACGGGGTGGCAGGATCTTGTTGTGGGGGTGCTTTGCTGCAGGAGGGTCTGGTGAACTTCACAATATAGATGGAATCATGAGGATGGAAAATTATGTGGATATATTGAAGCAACATCTCAAGATATCAGTCAGGAAGTTAAATCTTGGTCGCAAATGGGTCTTCCAAATAGACATAAACCTGAGTTTAAAGGTATGTGTAAACTTCCGACTTCAACTGATTGTACTAGTGATTAACCCTCAATTACCGGACTAGATGTTATTTCGTTTCCACCCATCAAACTGTTATTATAGTCAATTGTGAGCAAGACACAAACTAAGAAGTGACACAGCTCTTACTTACTATTACTGGAAGAAGAGTGTATACTCAATGATAATCCACATACTGCATCTATCGCTCTGCCAGAGACAGAGTATCCCTCTTATTGTCCCTCTCCGTCTCCATCTCCAGTCTATCTCCCACTCCTTCCTCACTCCTCTATCAATAACAACCCCCTAATAAAAGTGTTTAGAGGGGGGCTGAAAGCATGTGTTGCAAGCAATCACAACATGATTCATTCTGTTGGTTCTTTACCTTCCATTGTGAATAATGCCTTTTGGCACTGAATTCTTCCAGCGTGGTATTGCTCGGAGGCTCCTATCCCAGTCAAGGAAATAACACATCTGTCATGCTGGTTTCCCCCTGGGGGCCTGAAGGGCTCAAGAGGACTGGGGAGGCCCCTGTACTGCTGAGTCAGAGGACTCCGAATCCCCCCTCGTCAACTCAGCTATGGGCCTTCTCACACATGACATCAAATATCACTCTGGGAAATCTCCCTGTTCTGTAAATCACAACAGAAGGCAAGCACTGACAAGGACAGAGACATGGAACATGGCATTGACCTGTTCAGTGAATTGATGTGAATAGCTACAGGGGATTCCTATGGAGCTGGGTTCCCATTGATGGAGGGGTTGGCCTGGGTGGGACAGCAGTTTTATTGACTCCATTGTCGCTGTGGTCATCAGCATTGGCCGTAAAGTCACAGGGTGTAATGGTAGTTGTTTACAGCCCATCACCAATCCTCCTGACTCATGAGTTCATGATAAGACAATCATGGACGTGGCAGGTTTAGAACTGGAATTGGTGAACATTAATGTGGAGTAGATTTTATAGTTACTCTGACAATATAATGTAAGTAAATGTTACATTAATGATCTTGGGGATTAGGGACTAATGGGATGTGCTAACCATCCTACATTTACAGCACTGTTTATACACTATAAATGGTTAATATTTTCTCAACCTATGCATGACTCGTGTCCTCACTGTACCCTGCTGGTATTTGACAGTAAACTGTGCTTAATGGTATTCCTGCATGCATTCATGCCTCCATGTACTGCTGCATGAAGCCCTGAGGATTGATTGATGATGCTTGTTACCGTCGGAAACCACCAGAGGCAGGCAGGCATACAAGGGGAGGTACAGTGTATATTAGGATACACAATCAGTCTCCAAACAACCCATAACAGAAGGAGTTCTGCTTGGGATGCAAGGACTGTAAGGTAATGATGGACTGTTGTTTCTCTTTGCTTTTTGAGCTGTTCTAGACGTAATAAGTTCTTGGTATTTTACCAAATAGGTCTATCTTCTCTATAC